>NC_133769.1:254432917-254732917 GCF_003597395.2 Chelonoidis abingdonii
TAACACTGCTTGTTTTAGCATAGAAATATCTGTAAACTGAACCCATGTGTATTGTTTGTTTTGTTTTTATACAGATATCTACATGTAAGTATAATAGAGGCATATGCGCATGTACACACACACAAAATAAAATTGTTGGTATCACCTATTTCCAAGTAACTGATGTAGCAAAATCAAGCAGTGATAAGTGTTTTCTTAGGATAATAACATGTATTTACAAACAGGCTCCTTTTTTCACAGACTACTGTGTGCAACTTCTCTTTCCTGGATGTTGCAGTGTGTTGATCACTGCCCTGCGTCTGCAATCCTATTTGAAAATCTCATTTGCAGCATAACTGACAACAAAGGCATTACATGGTATATATTCTGCAGACTATTCCTTGTCTTCATAAGTTGTTTCTAACTTCTAATGCAAATGTTTTCAGATCATTTGGTGATTTTTATATATATTTATAGTCTGCAAAATTAAGAGTGTAATTAAATAAATGGGTCCGTCCTTGAAAGTGCAAAGTGACATGCATCAGATTAGTGGTACATAAAGCAGATGTTCTTTTCTAGGCCTTTTCTTGGATGCTGTAGTAAGAATGGAATTAAACAAAACATTAAATTTGTAAAGGATTCTGAGGTACAAAACCTGTCACTGCATGACACAAAAATACTCCTTAGATGTATATGTTCTTTGTATTTGTTTTCAAACAATAATTCTAATGCATTTTTTAAAAATATTAAGATAAATGTTGATCGTGTTTCAAAGCAGCTACTGAATAATTATATGTAAAATGACTTATTATGTATTTATTGAAAATATTGTTTTGAAAAGAAAAGTGTATTTTATTCAGAAAGGTCATTTCTGAAAACCTCCATTGTCACTGAATCACTAACCTTCAGGGTTTTTTGCCATACACACAGCACAGATTTTTTTGATTATGTAGATTTTTTTTCTACTGCAGTTTCATATGCAAAGCATGCATCAGCCACATTCATGCTATCTCCTAAAGCAGTCATTCTGAAACCCAATCTGGGGACAGTGCAGACTAAATAAAATTTCATTTTGATTTGGCCTCCTGCTGAGAATGGGACTGCTTTGTTTCAGCCGACAGAACCAGCAAGCCAGAAAGGTATGTCCTGTTTTGCATGGCTGATGGTGTGACTTGAGTATCACAATTAGGCCGTTCATGCTCTCAGGGCTCGGCATCTCATCCACATCCTGTACTGTCTTTCTCTTTTCCTTTCCATTTGTTTTCCTTCTGTGCCGCCTGCCGTCTACCTGCAGGGCAAAGCTATGGCAGACCCTAACATTGTTTACTTTGGCATATGTTTAATAGCTGCATGCCTGTTTGAGGGGTTTTGTTTGGTTTTCTTTTCCCTCCTGCCTCTTAGGTGTACGTGGAGGGGGGGAAGGGTTAAGGGGGGGGGAAGTTGGGGGGGGAGGTTGTTTTTTTTCATTACCCACATTCACTTTCCTTATTTTCTAGGTGTTGAATACACAAACACTGACTTAACGGAAAATTATGTAAGTACTGCTTGTAACGCTCCAGAGATTTTACTAGAAGATTTGTAATGCGGAATTTTATTGTAAATCTGAAGAAGCATTTAACAGCTTTTAAGGACTTTAGTTTTCATAGCCCTTTTGAGCTGTTTAGGCAGAAAAGCAATCACCCATTATAGTTAGGGGAAAAAATAAAAGCACTCTTCAGAGTGCGCCTAACTGCTTTGCCGTCTTCATATGTTTTATAGTATATTGCCATGTTTGGCTGAAAAAAATATCAGTAAATATGTCTCTGACGAAATATTAGTGTTCATCTGCAGCCAGCTCACATTCCAGAAGAAATTGTACAAAATGCCTATTACTGCCCCTGCCCCATCTTTTGGAATAGGTATTGGCAATCAGGGAAACAACCTGCTTTTTTACCCTGTGAAAGAGCTTCCAGTATCATGGCAGGATACTTAGAGGTCTAGCTATGGCATGAACTCAGTTTTCAAGCACATTGTTTTTTCTGACATATCTACACTGTCTCTTCAATATGAATATTTTACAGAGAAAATAAGTTTGTTTAAATTTTGGAATGACATTTATCTCAGTTGAAGTGCAATTTTTACCCTGATTAATGTATCTTTTTACAGCAATGTGCATATAATTATAACACTCAATGAAGCAAATAGATAGGAAGATTCTGTCTCTAAAGTTTTACAAAAAACCACAAAGGTACAGTATACAATAATACATAACACTGATGTTATACAAAGTTTTACCTCCTCAAAGTGCTATACAAAAGTTAACTTACTAAAATGGACAGCATTCCTTTGTGGTAGGTCAGATTAATAATATTAATGTGTTCCATGAAATCCCTAAGTAAGATTATAACATACTTTGTGTAGGGCTGACAAGTTGTATTTCTAGCTCTCCCATGTTACTGCATATACAATGCTTTCATCTTATGACCCAGTTCATGTTTCAGTTTCTGATTTTTTTGGTATGGCTATTAGGAAAGGATCTTGGCATCACCCTTTATATCCTCTTACTATTGAGTTTTCTGACTAAAAGACTCACTCTTTTTCTTTCAAAATAAAACAGTTTTTTTTGTTTTGTTTTTTTTGATCTGACAGTTTGGAGGGAGAATTGAATGAAAATGTGTTTGCTCCCTGGTCACTTCTGTACATATAATGTTGGCCAAACTCTAGTCTGAGCTGCATCCAGGCAACCCTGCTGAACTCAAATGGGTTGCCTAAATGTAACAAAGGGCAGGATTTGGCCCTGTGTACTTTGTCATTCAGAGATATTTTCAAAGTGAAATAAGATTTGGGAATACTTTAAAGAAGTCAAGTTAGCTGTAATAATGCCATATTTCCTTTTTACAGATGTGACATATTAAGAACATAACAGAAATGGTATTTTTGTAGAATGACAGTTTTTAAATTGATAAAATGGGAATTATTTTGTGATTTCTCAGTATTTCTAATCCCCCTGTTACTCTCCTCAGTATCATTGTGCTGTTTTCCAGCTTGCTAACTTTGCATCTAGTCACACTTTATAAAAATCAGCTACATATGTACATTGAGCATTGTTTGATTTCATGGTTAAATATAAATTTTAAAGAAGCTAAACTCCATGTGCTGTGTTGTAGTGTATGCTAATTCCTTCATGTCAGAATTCACAGTCATGTGAAAGTTTTTGTTGCTTTAGGGATACTTTATACTATGTCAGTTGTAGCATTTCAGATTAAATTATGATATGCCTATACATATGGGCTCATCTGGAAATCTGCAGCATTTTTTATGTAAAATACTTTAAAAATTGTGATGGAAATGTTGACTTCAAGGAAGGTGGGGGTATTTATATTAAAAAAAAAAAGTAGTGTGTACTATGTTGGAGCAAAGGCAGCTAACCCCCAGTATACTCCTAAATAGAGTTGACTACTCTTTATTAATGCCATACCTTTTATATTTTACTAGAAATGAACGCATATATTGACCCTATGTCCTTAGGAGATAGTGCTATAAGAAGCAGTTTTTAAAAAACTGCATGCTGGAGGTAGACCTCACACTTATTTCCTTAGGAACTGTGGTTACGGAATGAGGATCAATAAAAGAACTGGTACTGTATGTTGCAGGTTCATTTTATACTTATTTCTCCGAGAATCATAGTAGCAAAATGAAAAATAGTAAGAGCACAAGACAAAAGCCAGTAACAAAGGCCCAGATTCTTCTCTCAGTTATGCCATTTGTATAAGATTGCACTCAGCTGACTTCAGTGGAGTTTCTTCTGATTTACATTAGTGTAAATGAGAGAGGAATCAGGCCCAAGATATATCATCAGCTGTTTTTAGCAGCACAGGATTCCCAAGAAAAGAAGTAGACTCAACCAATATACAGCTCTCTTACTAACACATTGCATTTTCTGGGAAGTGACTTGATTAAGGTGAGGCAGACCATTGCACAGGATCCCCAGGAGCTAACCTGAAGGCTCTTTCACAGAGAACGTGCTACAAACCAGAAGATGGGGAATGGAATACAGAATTTAAGTGGATATTAAACTCTTTTTAATTTACGCAGCGATGTAGATCAGAAATGGGTTTACTTTCATTGTGTGGTGATTTGAAGGAGATATGGTTGTATTGTATAAAGTATGGAGAGGGCCCTGTGGATAGCAGCTGTCTATAGCCCAGGGCCCTGTGGATAGCAGCTGTCTATAGTGCCTCTTGTAACAGCTGCAAGACAGCTACAACTCCCTGGGCTACTTTCCCATGGCCTCCTCCAAACACCTTCTATCTCATACGAGACTTCCACCTGGTGTCTGATAAGCGCTTGTACTCCTTAGTCCTTCAGCAGCACACCCTCCTCACTCTCAGCTCCTTGCGCCTCTTGCTCAGCTCTCCACGCACTTCCTCCTCCTCTGGCTCCCCCTGCTGACTGGAGTGAGCTCCTTTTCAACGCCAGGTGCCCTGATTAGCCTGAGCCTTGATTGGCTTTGCAGGTGTCTAATCAGCCTGCCTGCCTTAATTGTCTTAGCGATTCCTGATTCTTAGTGCAGCCCTCTCTGTCTCAGGGATGGAAAACTACTAACCCAGTGATCAGATATTTGCCCTCTACCATGGACTCTGTACCCTTACTTCGGCCTGGGTCTGTCACTATCCCTCCCCCCTGCTCAACACCAGGGTTGGGCAGCTTGGGATGCCAGACATGCACACGTGACACGCCATCAGCATTACTTGATGGCTCCTCCTTGTGTCTGCACATGGGAAACTGAAAGGTGGGAGAGATAAGAACCATCTGGTCATCTTTTGTTTTCTCCTTGTTCCACTGGCGATCCATTTGAGAGGGCATGGTCGGTCATGAGGACAAATGGCGCGCCGAGCAAGTAGTAGCGCAATGCTTCCATGGGCCCATTTACAGCGGGCCTGCTCTCTCCCACTGCATATTTTTTTCCCTCGGACGGAGTTTCCAAGCTGAGGTAGAATGTTTGTTCGCTCCTCCCCGACCCATCTGTGATAGAACACCCCAACACTACTTCTGATGATCTGTCTGCAGATTACATTCCTTGAGAATCAGGCTATCAGTACGGGTTTACTCAAGTGCGGTCTGTAGCGTCTGTGAATGCTTCCTCTGCTGCGTCGCCATCCACAATCAGGTCACGGGCTTCACTTAGGTCGTCAGGGGGCGTTGCCCTTGTGGCAAGTGGGGATAAATTCGGTTACCCCACTACACCTTAGGATATGCCCAGACTTGTTTTCTTGCGACGTGGTTCGGGGCCAATTTTGGTGACCTCCAGTTGTTCACTTGGGGTTTTACCAGACCTGTTTCCCACATGTAGCCAAAGATATTTGGCCTCTGTAAACCCTACAGCGCATTGGCAGGCGTTTCTTAAGCCAGCTCGCCTAAGTTCAGGACTGCTCCCTTCTCTAGGTGGGGTTTCCCAGTCTGGTATGTGACCAACAGTCGGTCCACGTAGGCGCGAGCATAACTGTTATGCGTGTAAAGCTTGTTCATGAGGCTGCTTTGGAAGTAGCTGGCCCCATGTAGTCAAAAAGCGGGACAGTTATATTGAAAAAGACCCTCTGATGTAGAGAGAACGCAGTCTTTTCCTTTGCGTCTTCTGCCAGGGGACTCTGCCAGTACGCTGTTTTGTCAAATCTAGGTAGTCAAGGTTAACCAGGCCTTCCCCAGAAGTCCCAGCAATCTGTGTGAGGTTATGGGTCCCGCTGTCAAACTCAATACTTCAGCGTTTAGTCTCGGAATCGTTGCAAACTTATTCGGTGCCATCAGTTTGAGGCACCGTACGACTGGGCTGGACCACTGAATCTGGAGGCCAGGCCTCCCGTAGGGTGCCTCTAAAGGGCCAGAAGGTATGCCGTCTACATCATGCCTCCGCGCATCATTTTTCTGCGCCAATGGCTGGCACATATGAGCGCGTGTCAATCTGGGCGGTCAGCTCTGTAAGGCTTTACTGGTTTACCATTCCTGCAACATAGCTCGGTCTTAAGAAGCCTGGTCTTATATCAGCCGGCGAGTTAGTCTCTGACTGCAGCCACACTGCCCTCTTGTTGGGCGGCTGCTCTATGGACACGGGATAGCCTCCTGCTGGGCCGCCGTACTTGTTATCACTGCACACACTACGTCATTCATTGTGGTTATAAAAACAAACTCTCTCCTTTTTTTTTTAAATCCCCTCCTCTCGTCCCCACGCTGTGCACACCAATCCCACTTTTTTTTGACATCCAGGGTGTGACAAAGTTCTCCTCACCTTGGTGGTCCTGTGCTTATTTGGCAGATTTGCTCTCAGTGTCTTCCCAACGTCTGGGCAACTTCTCCGGTCTGATCAAGGAGTTGAGAGGTGGGGACCCGGGCCGCCCTCTCGTCGCGTGGGTTCAGCCCAGGCCCTGGTGGATTGCAGCTGTCTATAGTGCCCCCTGTAACATTGCATGACAGTACCGCTCCTGGGCTCTTCCATTGCCTCCTCCGACACCTTCTTTATGCCTCACCACTGGACCTTACTCCTGGGTGTCTGATAACGGTTGTACTCCTTAGTCCCTCAAGCATACCGCTCTCACATCTCAGCTCTCTGCGCCTCGCTCCCAGCTCCTCCACGCACTTGCCTTTCCTCTGCTCCCCCTCACCTGACTGGAGTGACCCTTTTCAAACGCAGTGCCCTAATTAGCCTGCCTTGATTGGCTGCAGGTGTTCTAATCAGCCTGCATGCCTTAATTGGTTCTAGCAGTTTCCTGATTACTCTAGTGCAGCCCTTGCTCTGGTCACTCAGGGAACAGAAAACTACTCACCCAGTGACCAGTATATTTGCCCTCTACCAGACTCCTGTACCCTACTGGCCTGGATCTGTCACAATAGGCATAGTGACCAGAGGGGACCCCAGGCTCCGCTCAATGGATGTAGCTCATGAAGTGGATGTAGTTGCTGTGACCTTGTGGAAGACATGAGTACCCATATTGTGAAGGGTATAGGGGCCTCTACTGTGCACATTTTGCAGATTTACTGAGCCACAACCCATTGGACACTGTCAGTAACCTTCCAGCTGAATCAGGTTTGAAGTGACTGTGCAATAGAATTCACATAGGCAGATGCTTACATCCATATGAAGCCCTACTGATGTCAGTGGGATGCTGGATGGGCGCAATGGTCCATCTGTGCAGATTCAGTTGCAGGTTCAGGAGCTAAAGGTGCTGTAAAGTCACATTTCCTCAGCCGCCCCAAGATATACACTAGTCAACCAACCTTCTGAAAAACGTCAAGAATTTTCCATGCCAGCATTCCATGTGGAATGCAATATCAGAATACGCTCCCTGCTGGTTGCCGCTCTGCTCAGATTTGTGTTCCTATTTTACAGCTCTGATCTGACCAACTTCAGTATGAAAGAGTTCACAGAAACTGACCGGTAACATGCTGCAAAATTTCATACCGAAAGCCATTCAATAAGAATTGAGGAAAGTGACGTGTTCTGCCAGCCAGCATGCAAGGGAACCCAGTGGGTTTGTAGTCTGACAGGTGAGGACTGGAAGTTGTTTGGTTTGCATTATTTTTAACCAATCTCTTAAAAAAAAAACAGGAGCAAATACTAAAAATGTAGCTTTTAAAAAAATAGCTTCATCATGGACCTGCTACTGGCATTTACTGGAGCCACTGCACATGGTATACCACCATTAGAATGAAATTAAACATTTAATATGGATATGGCAAAGTTCATGACATCCAAAAAGTTGACTTTTTGCTAGTAAAATAAATTAGTGCACCCTCCACTATGATCGTAGTTTTAAAAGAAAATCTAAAAAAATCTATCTATGTACCTGATCAAATGGCTGAATGTAAACAAAAAACGGGCTTTGGGCCAGAGCTAAAGAAGCAGAGCTCACTGGCATTTACATTGTTTAGGAGTAGAGGCAGAACCAAACAGCTTAGCCCAGCAGCTACTCTAGAAATCTAATATTTCCTGTACAGAACAGGAAGCTTGGAATCAGCAGGGGGAAAAACATGACCAGAAAATCTTGTTATTTGTAACATATACTCCTATGGAAAATTCACCATTGGGATGACTTTATCAGACCAATGCTACACTCAGGGATACTGTTTCTATTAAGTATAGTTTGTGAGATGTTCAGAGAACAGGAGAAGTTTGCAGTTTTGAGAAGACAAGAGTAGAAAGATTTGGCTCAAACAAAAAGCAAGTTGTCTAATGCATTAGTGCATAGAAACATGTCAATACTTTAATGATTTTTGAATAAATAAATGTGTTTACCAGTTAACTCATTATAGCTTTTTCTATTTTTGTTACAAAATCAATTTTGATCTATGAAATACTGGGGGGAATTACTAATGAATGTCAGTCTATACAGTATAGAAATACACTGTACTGACATAAAAATTCCCTCCCATTCACTAAGTGGGGGTAGGGAAGGTGGAATTAGGCTATAACATCTTTATGTCATCACAGTGAGAATACATGTGCTCATAGACTCAGATTTTAAAGTCAGAAGGGACCATTGTGATCATCTAGTCTGACCTCTGACACATTGCAGGCCACAGAACCTCACCCACCCACTCCTAAAATAGACTTAGCTGAGTTACTTAAGTCCTCAAATCATGGTTTAAAGGCCTGGGGCCCTCTCCTTGCCCGCCCCCCTATAGAGGCCTTCCATCCCCCCGTGCGGGTGCTGCATAGGGCCCCAGAATAGCTAGGGATGGCCCTGCAAGGCAGCCACATAAGCTGTCACATGTGGGAAAGAGTTTCTCTCCCCTCCCAAGTTCTAGAAGTAGCCTCCAGAGCTGTAGTAACTAGGTGGACTGGGTAGTTACTGTGGACCCTCACCATGGGAACAGTTGTGAACAGGATTAAGCTCCAAATTAGTAAGTGGTAAAAGAGCAAGAACACAGCTAACTCAAATCCATTAACTGCCCCAAATTGCTGGCAGTATTGTAAGTGACAGTCTCATTTCCAACTAATGGAACTAAAAACCCGAAGCAGCAGGTTATAGGGAATCTATCTAATTGTGTAGTCTTTCTCATTTCTAACAGCATTCATTTTTAAAAGATTCTGTGAGATCCCAATTTGCACTTTAGTGAGATAAGATGAAAAGACTAACGCTGCCTCAATAGGATCAGCTAAAAGAGCAAAATAGATCTGGGTATCAGGTTAGCAAAGATAACTCACCTGAAGATGCCTAAAAATAAACGTGAAAGAAGCATATCGGTATTGAAGAGCAAGAGGCCTAGAACAAAATTCTGAAGATCCCTATAATTAACTGGCAAAGGGTCAGATGAACACTTATTAAAATACAACAAAGCACAACGGGGTGTCTTAAGTATGGGTTTCGGTCTTAACTCTGAATTTCTGGTTTTGTCAGTTAGGCCTGCCATGTTATTTTAATAGAGATTTTTGTCCACCTGTTTCTGTTGAGATTTTAGGGTGGATTTTTGTGGGGGAGATGAAGAAGTTAGCGTATACAAAATATAGGGGGAAAGAGGATTGTTTGGAAGTGTAGGAAAGCTGAGATTGCCAAAGACATAGAAACATTATGTCAGTGTTTTAAGGTGCATTTAATGGAAAGACCATAATGGGTCTACTACTTGGATATCACGAAATAAATACAGAAACTAACCTTCTTGTTTTAAAGATCACTGGCAACAGCTTTTATTAAATAAGTTTTCCACAGGTGAACAACATAATACTGTTAAATGTAATATAGTGGGCAACTCCTCTTTTTTATAATGTAGACAGTACTCCTACAGGTGCCTCCATACATCCCCTCAGCCAGACTCAACATTTAGCTCAATAGTTTCCCCAGGCCAATCTTCTCAACCAGGTAATCCAAAACCCTGTACCCCACACCTTCTACACCTATCGATGCTAGAGAGACAGAGCAACCCCCTCTTTTACCTTCCCCCCTTTCCCTCTGCCCATAGCTAGTAAGGAACCAATTCTGACATTTTTCAAACTGATCTTGAAATAAATGTATACATTTATAATCATCACAAACAAAATCTGTCCTTAATATAACAACAGTGTACATTGAAAGTATATTTCAATGGAGTCTAGCTGGCATCCCAAACCAATGTTATACTTTTTTTTGCAAAAATTCTACAGGCTTTTAAAACCATGTTTGAGTGCCTGGAAATTAACAGCCTGTCCCCACCCCTGGGTTATAAAAACCCTTCATCTCTTACTATCACTCCCACCCTCAGTCTTAACTTTGCTCTCTTGCTTTGTAATGAAAATGTGTGCTCGCTGCTTACATACAGTGGTTTACAGTTACAATGGAAACAATATGAGAAGCTGTGAGGGACTGATGTTCCCGCCAACCAGACTAGGAGAAGGAGCTCTCCCTCAGCTCTAGCAGTGGAAGGGGAGTTGCGTTCCCCCTTGCCGTGCAGCACGGTGTTCAGGTATCCTGTGTATATTGTTCATTAAATGTATGGCATGATTATGAAAGGAATATAATACCAGAGTAACTCCGAGTTATATACATTTTCTCATAGTGTAATATATTGTCAGCTTAGAAAAAGATTGTTTTGAGTAATTGATCTGCTTGGTATCCTGATGTGCATTGATTTGTGATTCTATAAGTCTGTTAGTGTATTTAAACCTTTGGAATTTGTTATTTCTAATTATATTCACTATGTTGTTTAGTAACTAACATAGAGCTTTTCAGGGAGTAATGTGTAATGCTCAATATGGAGGGTGGGAGAGATAGCTCAGTGTTTTGAGTATCGGCCTGCTAAATCCCAGGGTGTGAGTTCAGTCCTTGAGGGAGCTACTTAAGGAATCTGGAACAGAATCAATACTTGATCCTGCCTAGTGAAGGCAGGGGGCTGGACTCAATGACCTTTCAGGATTCCTTCCAGCTCTATGCAACTCCTTTGTAATTTGTTATTTTAAGCTTTGCATGTCATTTTACAACTTTTGAAGGACAAGATGAAGCTAGGGAGGGCAAAGGTGTAACATCATATTTTCTTCTTCCAACTGACATTATTAATGGAGAAGGACTAGCCTGAGTTAAAGAAATGGGTACATCTCAGTGACCCAAAACACTCCAATGAACTCAAAACAGGAGGTATGCTCCGCGATTGTCAATACTCTGGTTCCAAACCTTCTGTGTCCATATGTATCTCTCTTCTAAAACAGTGGAATAAGGGACAGACGGCATTATGGTGCCATTGGGAAGCCAGGAGACTAAGAACTTCTGCAATTCTGTCCCCTGAATATATTATTTTGCCGATAGGTACTAATGGCTGCCATCAAGTGACTCTGTGATCTTTAGACTGTCACAGACTTGGTTAAAGCCAATGTGTGTGCTAAGTGCCCTTCTTTCTGGCTAAATAGAAGGTGCAATTAACCTCTTACCATAAGCTAAGGGCTGAAAGGTTCCTTGATTGCAAATGCAAAGGCTGAGGATTATTCCACAAGCTGTGTGTGTATGAAAGGCAGAAAGGTAGCAGACAGCTAGAGACTCAGGTCTACACTGGCACTTATGTCATCAAAACTTTTGTCGCTCAGGGGTGTGAAACTCCCCCCATCCCAGCCCAACATAAATTTTGCCAGCATAAGTGCTTGTGTGCACTGTGCTATGTTGCCGCTACTGCTGATCGTTGAACTGGTTTTATTACGTCAACAGGAGATCTGTCTCTCCCATTGGCATAATGCGACTACACAATCGATCTTACAGTGGCACAGCTATATCAGTACAGCTGTGAGTATATATCGGTACAACTGTAAGCTTGTAAGTGTAGACGTGGCCTCAGTCGTGAGCGTGACCCTAAGAGGAAGTAGAGACAGAGTTCTTTGGGGCACAGGACTGACAGAAGAGGCAGACTTGAAAATTGCAAGCGAGGAAACTGCCCATTGTTTCCTTTGTGTTCAGGGAAACAGGACTTTGAACATTCATATATATATATATATAAAAAGAGAACAATATTGCACCAAAGAATATACCTGCCTTGTGTCATCCATTTCTCCTCCTAACTTAAGCAATCTTTCAAGACTCCAAATATTGTCTAACTGCTCAGCCCAAAGGAACAACAACATAAATGCCTTCACTAGGCCTCCTCACTCTGATTTACTTTGCCTCCTGGGTGGAAGCACTGAGTCCTTTTGTCAGTCATCCGCCTTCCTTTTCTGTATTTGTGAATCCTGTTTCTCCTGTTTGTGCTTGGTCATCTAAGGAAGAAAATAAGGGAAAAGTTGAGAAGTCTAGAGTTTCGGTCCTTCCTCCCTCTCCAATGAGGAAGATGTGTCAGACAGAGCTTCATGTTCTGTAACGGAGTTTCCTATTAAGAGCAAGGGAACACTTAGTCAGGGGAGACCTGAGAAGCCACCTCATGTGTGGGTCTGGCATTACCTTCTGTAGAGGGAGTGGCCTAGACAGAAACTGGTTCCCCTTCAGTCCTTTCATGAACAAAACAAGAAGAGCACCTGAAAACTAGAGTGCTCTTATTAAAGAGGGACCCTAGGAGCTAGAATGTATTTCTACTTCTCTGATATTTGATACTGGAGTATCCCATTGATATCTCACCTGTGTAGGAGGAGTGGGCTTGTCTACCTGATAAGGTGTTGAATCTACCAATATAGAGTCAACAAGGATCTCCCCTGCATTGCCCCTTTCTTCAAACATTCAGTCTCTCCTGACAGCCTGCCTTCTCGACAGCTTCTCAGCAGCCACCCAGTCTCTCCAGGGATATATCTGTACTTTTCTGCTCTCCAGATCCTTTTTAAGCCCTGCTTTCAGCAGTGCTTTTCTGTCTTCTCCTCTCCCCCTGCTCAAGGTTCTCTTTCCTAATCAAGCTCAGCAGAAAGCCTCTATATTAAAAAAAAAGAAACCATGCCCCTCATCCTGGCTTCAGTAATTCCCCCAGGCAAACTCAGATTCTTCCCAAGACTCAAAGGTGATTCACATTTGCAATTACATCCCTGGCCTAGGCTTGCTCAGTGCAAGACATAAGATAGGTGTCTTGCACCTTTCTGTGTGTGGGTCTATCAGATGAGATGTAAACCAAGGCCCTAGCAGATGATATAAAGCACCCATTAGCCAATCCTCCACCTGGGAACCCCGCCTAAGCCCTTTTCTAGTTTTGCAGCCTTTGCCTCCCCTGTCCAAACTGGGAGCCCCGGAGCCAGCACTTCAAGGTGGGGTACATCTCCCCTCCCAACTCCTCTCTTGGCAAGTGTCCTTCCACTTTCTGCTGCTCAGTCCCTCTCACAGAAGAGAACTTTCAGTAGTGCTCTCAGTAGCCAGCCTGTCACAGCACTCTCATCTGAATTTCTGTGATCTTCCTTTTTGCTCACCCTTAACTCCTTCCCTGGTGCCAGCTAACTGCCTGCTTCCCCAGCCTCAGAGAGACCACACTTTCCAGTCACACTCACATTTGGCTTCCTCCTGTAGAGGCCACGCCTGTGTCTGTGAAACTGCATGTTACTGCCCTCTCTGACCCTGAGCAGCAGCTCAGTTTCAGCTCAGAAGCATCCTGATCCCTTGGCCTCCTCTGAAGATTTCTCTTCAGAATTTGGGAAGTGGGGAAAAGATGATCCTGGGGATCTGATCTTGCAGTCCTAACAACTGCAGACAAGAAATTTCCTGAGAAAGAGAGGAGCTCACTTCTCAACTTCCTTCCTATTCAGAATGCTTCCAAAGTCAGTCTGGGTGAATACTGTTGGAAGAACATCTTGAACGTGTGTTTCAGTATTGGGATTCTTTTGTGAAATGACTTATCCCTAGAGTCCTCAGACAAATAGCAGTGGTGCCAATTCAGTTATTTCTTGAGAGGCTGAGCAAATTCCAGTTCCCCCAGCAGGGAACCAGTTCTAGACCTTGCTCTTCCTTTGTCCTGCCCGCAACTCCCAGCAGGACCCTGGGTCTCCCTCAGCCAGGGAGTCTCCCTCTCTCTTACCCACCCAGTGCATGACACAGTGGTGGCAGGTGTCAAATTCTTGGCACACTCTCCCATGCTCCTCCATACAGAAACAAACTTGTTGCAACTTCATTTGGCCTGACCACCCATCTGTATGGATGGACGGGCAAATGGGCCAGATTTGAGTGGTGTTGTGCAACCCTGTGTGTCAGATTGCAACACCACTCACTGAAATTTAACATTTGAAATGTAAGTGGTATTGTGACTGTGCAGCAAGGTGACACTTTGGATTGTTCCAGCACCAGCTATATTGATTTAATATGTGACCACTGCATAAAAGTGGTCAGGCCATCATCCACTCTGGTTCTGTGTCCTATGGAACTTTGAGCAAGTGCAAAAACCAGGGGGTAGGGCTGGTAAACGGGCAGCATTCATCCCTCCTCCAAGCCCCTCCGAATTTGTACCACTGCTAATTAATCTGTTTTCCCTTCTAGTACAGCTGATATGCTCTAGACTGTAGAAATTGGGGCTGACCATGATTTCTTTTTTCTGGTCAGATATATAGCATTGAACAACTAATTGTGTTTATCTGTGATGCATGTACTCTGCTGATTGTGCAGGAATTCCATATGATAATTTCTGCTTTTCTAACACCTTATAAAGAACTTTCCAATCCTTAATTAATTAGGCCTTATGACATAGCTGTGAGGTCGGGAAGTACTATTGTCCCCATTTTGCAAATGAAAAGGCTTATTAGAGAATACGATGGAGAGGGCATGCTAGGGGACAGAAAAAAAAGCACGGATATGGACAGGTGGGTGTCTATTCACAGAGAACACTCCCTTTCAGAACATGGACCTGGGTTTAAAAGGTCTGAACATTCCTCTGCTGTCAGCAAATGTCTGTGAAACCCAACAATAAAATGTCTTAACTCCGTCTACTGGCTGGTTCACATGAAGAATGACAACCTACTACAGTTATCAGCTAGCTCAAGTGGCAGAGAGGTCTGTGCTGTGGCTCAAAGGTCTCTACTACACTGATGACTAAGGCTACGTCTTAGTCACGGGTATTTTTGGTAAAAGTCACGGACAGGTCACAGGCAGTAAGCAAAAATTCATAGACCATGACCTGTCCATGACTTTTACTAAAAATATCTGTGACTTAAACTTGGGAGGGGGCTGCCTCGGGGCCCCGCAGGTGCTGGGGGAGGGCAGCCCAAGTGCTGGTGGACAGGGGCAGCAGTGCAAGACCTGGGGCCCCTGCTGGTGCTGGGGGAGGGGATGCAGGGGGCGGTGCACAGCCTGGGACCCCCGCTGGTGTTAGGGGAAGGTGGTGGCGGAGCCAGCAGGTTCCCTACCTGAATCCTCATCTTCCTCCTATAGTAGCAGCAGATTTGGGGTGTGGGAGGGGCCAGGGATTGCCTCTGCCAGCAGGCACCTCCCCCGCAGCTCCCATTGGCTGTGGTTCCTGGCCAATGGAAGCTGCGAAGCCAGTGCTTTGGGCAGAGACTGCATGCAGAGCTGCCTGGCCACATTCCACCTCGCAGCTGAGCGAGGGGGTGATTGCCACTTCCAGGGAGCACCTCCAGAAAGCACCGCCCAGAGCCTGCCTCACCCCATTCCATGCCCCAACCCTGTGCCCCCTCCCACTCCTAAATTCTGCTGTGCTGTGCGGGGGAATGCGATGGCCCAAGACTGCCCCAGCAGTGGCCAGTGCGACTGGCGCAGGGGCTGCCTGAGCTGCCCCTGAGCCAGGTGCACTGGCTGCTGCAGAAGTCATGGAGTTCATGGAAAGTCTCGGAATCTGTGACTTCCTTGACCTCCATGACAAACTTGCAGCCTTATTAATGATCCACGTGAAAGTCAGTTTGGTTCCATACAATGTGATTTCTGTTTGATCAATTTCCTAAAAAAAAACAACTAGACAATTTATATATGTGTAAACATATTTAATCTATATTATGAGAACATTAAGGTTGCAAAGTCAAGTACTCAAAAGTTAGGACATGCCAGAAATATATTTCCCTGTGCAAACTCAACCACTGTGTGTATGTTATGTGATATATATATGTGAATACACCGTCTCAATTCTTGTATGTTTTTTGCATGTTATGCACTCTTGTGCTTCAGTGATATGTTTCAATGTGCTGTACTTGGACATTCACAGTAGATCATAATGCAAAACAATAGGTGCACAAAGATATTTTAAATGGTTTCTATCATTTAATTTTTTTGAAGTCAAGTCAGAATCAACAACAATAGTGGCAATCAAATTACTTTTGCAATTTTTATTGGAAGAAGCAGCGAGAAAGAGGGGAACAAGAGGAGGTTGCTCTTGCTCTTTGAAAAGTGGATATTTTTTATGTGCATACGATATATTTTGTCTTTCAGAAGTGGTGATAAAAGTAGTGTCTTTACCAGTATAGCATGTTTCATTAATACCATGTTTAAATAATTTAAAAGCATAACTCCAGAGGCGATGGCTAAGATAAAAGTTTGCAGGCAATCCATTATTGTGATCAGACAGTACTTCGAAGAAACCCATGGAGATGCAATTTAGTCATTTAACTCCTAAACTCAGTTGTTTAATAAACTATTACACTTTAATATCGGTTTGTTCTCGTCAAAGGGAATGATTCATTTTCCCTCTGTCAATTGTTCCAGCTGCAGTTATTAATGGTTCTAGGACTGAGGGGGTGCTGGATTCCTGTTTGAATATCATTACCATGCTGTTCCCAATCTCTGGATGTTGTCACTGTGGTGTTAACGTGTGTGATATTTACTGGTTATAATTATTTCATGGAGACAGGGGCTGCTAGCATTTGAATCCTCAATATTGATATACTTCATTAGATATAATTCTGTAGGCAAAGAGCTGGAGAGATTGGTTAAGGGGGATGTATAATTGGTTGTAGTGGGATTAAATGAACATTAGTGAATTCTACTAATAGATGACCCAGAAGGAACCCATGGCAAACCATTAATGAGATGGGAAAGAAGAGCAGACAAACTAAACGTCATCTCTGTTACTGTCCTAGTTGTGCTCAGATTATTGTGCTATAATGTAAAATGAGCCTTTCTCTTGTAATCATTTTTAACTGGTGCACTGTCTTCTTGAAAAAGGAAGCCAGGGCTGGTTGGTTGGTGTTATATTTTTTTCACCACTGCAAACTTATTTTTAGGTGCATACTGTTTGGATATGGGTTTAATATATGCCCCAGAGTTTGGCTGTTCGTCGTGTAAAGTGGTAAAAATGATTAAAATAAGATTTGAAAAATCCAGCTAACTAGTCAAGTTGATTTCTGTATTTCCCTCCACTTCTGCTAGTGGTGGAGGTGATGGCGGGGATATGCACCCAGAGATTCCTGCGTGGAACCGGCTTGAGAGGCAAAGAATGTGGAGACAAAGTCTGTTGCTGTTACTGCTTCCACATCAGTGTCGAAACTCCATGGGAACATGGTTGCAGGGTTAGCTATGGTCAAGGGAGTCTTAGGCAGGAGCCCATACTACCCAAGTGCAATGGAGAGAGAGCTGGCAATGTAGTGGAAATCCTGAAAATTCCTTGTCCCTGGCAGATCCCAAGGTACGTGCAAGTCTCTGCAATGCATAGTGTCCGTCCCTAATGCGGGTTCCGTGAATTTTTAATTGAGAGAGGAAAATTAAGACCAGACAGACTGAAAATTCAAAACACCACATGACTGTTTATTAACGGAGAAAATCACAACTTGGGCTGGGGAGGAGCACTTTTACCAACTAACAGTACTATTAGAACAAAACATTTACACAACTTGAAGCAAGCTATTTACATTCATTAACAAGGATCCAAATACTTTAATATTAGCTGCTCTTTAAAAAGTAAATGAATACACCAAATTAAATGAACTGTGTGCACACTAGCCAAATACTGCTATCAAATACACCAATTAACTTCAATAGCAGTTATTATGACGACTCGGTTTTTTATATACCATATATACACAACTTTATGTCAGATAACAATATATGCAGTTCTATACCAAATAAAAGAGGGAAAAAGAGAAGAGGCTAAGCAAAGCACAGAATATTCACAGAAAATTAGAAAGTAAGTACCGTATTCGAGACACAGCTGACCAGCAGTACAGACACCAGAAGCATACCGAATCCATAGAAGATAACGTTGAAAAAGCAATAAACGACACGTCCTGGCTATATCCAGCTATATCCGGAGGAGACCCCTGGCTGAAGGGTTGATCAGGTCCTTCAGTCAGTACATGGATACTTCTGCAGATCCTGGCATGAGGCATGGTTTTATTCAAAGGCTCTTTTACACTTGTCAAAATCTGATTGGTCCCTAGCTCCCACGCCTTCCAGGTTCCGAGCTGTTGCACTCTACATAGATGGAATCTGCACACGGTACACTAGAAGCTACTAGAAGCTGCACCCAGCACACTAGCATGGTTTTGCACACAACCCTAATCCGACCTTTTGAACTGAACTACAATTGGTCAGATTGGGCCCCTTTGCTCACGGCACGCCAGTATTATGCACCCAGCACTAGCTTGACCCCTAGGTGACCAGGCAAAAAGAGCGGGAAAATGTACATGGCACTCTAACCACGGTGTTGCACACGGTACCAGTGTGACCTTTAGATGACCGACAATTGGCCATACAGACACCATGTTAGAATAGAGGCCTTAGGGCTGTAACACATAGATTTTTCATGGTTGAATCTTCTGCTTCAATTCCATAATAGGGTAGGGAGGGGCTACCCCTATTCTAGTCATCTCCGCAGTTACAGAACTGGAAAAAATTGTGATTTATTTGAAACTCAAGGATTTTGCACTGTACACAGGAATAACCCACGTTAGGAATGGAGTTTCTTATTAACTGCAGATTAACCACTCAGCCCAAGAAAGACAAAGAAATATAAATCCATTAAATAATCCCTTATTTGTCTGTGAGTTACAATATCTCACTGCCACTTCCATTTTTGTTAAAATCACAACTAAAATGCAAATAGAAAATAGATGTGATTTTTCCATCTCTATTAAATAAGGTGTTAAATGGGCTCATCCTTCTCCCACAGATGTCCAAGGGAATTTTGCACTTGCTTCAGTGAGAAAAGGCTCAAGTTCTAAATGTATGATGGCTTACTCTTTAGCTAATGGGTTATTCTCCATCTAAATTATGTACATAGGTAAGCAGCAGTACTTTTTACTTTTCTTACTCACCTCTACACGTATCAAGTTTTTAATTTTCTTTATTATACCTATTAAACCTATTTTCTTTGATAGTTTCACTACTTCCCAAGCTTTCTGCTAAACTCACCTCCAAAAACGAACCTATGCTAAAACCACACTTAGTGTGGACATCTCTATGGTGCTTACAGTTTATTGTTATAGTTAATAAATCTTACAACTAAATAATAACACACAAGGTGCAATTATGATTTCCTCGGCACATATTGTAGGGACTTTGCTGAGTCTTTGTTGGGTTTCCCCTTAAGAAGTAGTGTTTCCAACAAGACTAGTAGAAACTTCAGGCCTCCTCTTACTGACGTCTGCACAGCTCCTTGGTGTCTAGCACAATGGGGCTCCAGTCCCTGACTGGGGCCTCTAGGCATTTCTTCTTCTGTCAGTCACCTGCTGGACAAAGGCCTCCTCCATAAAGCACCATTATTTTGATTTTGTGCCATTCTCATCCCAGCAACTTTGTCAGCTCATCTCTCCAGGTAACTCGCAGCTGGCTTCTGCTTGATTTACAATCTATGGACAGTCATTTAAAAGCCATTTTTGATTATCTTCCATCCCCCACCTAGTGAGCAAGCCAGTGAGCTTCTTCTACCTACTCTTTGTACTGATGATGACATCAACTCTTCATTGCAAACTCTACATGTCAGTTCTCGTATCCTTCAGTGTGATACCAAGCATTGCCTTCGCCTCTCTTCTTTGCCTTATCTTCAAGAAATTTTCCGTTTCCTTTGATGGTGTCCAAATTTCAGCACCATTCATTCCAGCAGGCAGAATGCATATGTTATACAACTTTCACTTCAGGCAACGTGGCATCCTTTCTGTAAGAAACTGCTTTAGTCTGCTGAATGTTACCCCGCCCAAGGTAATTCTATTTTCTAATTCACCATCTTCATCATTGTCTATGGAAACCATTAGATCTGGGTAGCATATGCTTCCACTTCTTGACTTGCATTGCCTTGAATTTGAATATTGAACATCCATGCACCCAAACTCAGTGCTGAGCTCCACTAGGGCCCAGCCCCAGATCCGGACTCCACTAACCTCTGACTATTTCTTTCCCGGGCTCCAGGGGTTCTCTCAGGCCCATCTGGAGCAGTCCCTGTGCTCTGTAATCTACTCCCAGCTTCCCTTACCTGCTGCCTGATCAGCAGCCCTCTTCCTCCCTCCTCCTTCAGAGAAGTGGATGTCTCTGACCCTCCTACCTATTTCCAGCTCAGCTCAGGTTCATGCACTGTTGGCACAGAGGAGAACACTCATGACTTGCTTCTGAGGAAAGAATTACAACCTCTTTGACTAACCTACTATGGCGCTGAGCAGGATCTGCCCATGGAGAGGGGCTTGCCCTGCCGTACTTTCACGGCTTGAAGAGGTTAAGAGGTAATCTTTCAAACTTTCAACTACTTCAGAATATAATCCTTTCGGACTTTCCTACTTAAAGGACTCAGTATTTGCCTTTACGTAAACTATTCCAAAGAATTGTTTAAATTTGAAGATTGGGTGTTCTGCTACAGAGAACCTGATTAGTTTTGTCCTAAGCTCTGGGTTGTTTAATACAAAATGTGATCAGATGTGGACTTTTCAGGAAGATAGAAGTACAGGGTTTTTTTGGCCTTTCTTTTCTTTTGTGCTAAACAAGGGAATCAACTTAGATTTAGGAATTCTCATCTCTCGCACAGACACTTCCAACCTGAAAAACCATTATGTTTTAATTAAGAAAAGAATTTTGAGATATGCTGGACAGACAATATTGGAGCTATTCCATTTTTATCAGCAGATTAGTAGAAAGGAGTAATGATAGTAGTGACAAAAAATTTCAACTATAAATTAGTACCTCCAAAAAAACCTATATGAACAACATAGAACTGAAGTAGCAAAAACAGTACAGTTATAACTACTATATTGAGATCCATAGAGATAAAGTGTTGACTGACTATGTTATAAGGATATAATGCCACAGCATTAACTTAGAGTTGCTGCAGAGAGACTATAGTTTCCAGTGGAGTTTACACATAGTTGCCATGTTACTGAAAAATACTATCCTATAATTGGCAACTCATTAAATGATGTGTCACTACAGTACCACTATATTAATCTGACTCCTGATCTCAAGAAGATGATTTTCACACAGCCCTGAAGTTTAAAGGTATGTTATTGTAGCTGCTAGGCTCAACATTTGCCCTACTTTTATCAGTTTGCAAAGCATGTGTAACGTTAACTTTTTTTCTTATGTTATTTTTATTTATTTTGTTTAGGTAGCTCCAATAATCAAAGACACTGGACCACAGCTTCCCCAGTAAGAGAGACAATGCAACTGGATAGATTTGATATAAACAATGAGCAGCACTGGCTGAAGTTCAAGAGAAGGCATAGGGTGAAATTCTGGCTCCTCCAGGAATATCTCCCAATGACTTCAGTGAGGGCAGGATTTCACCCATAGTGTCTTTCCCCTCAAAAGACTGCCCTCCATTCATGCAGAAATATAGGTCATTCTGTATCTGAGAAATTTTAACATGAAAATTCTCCACAGTGGGGAAAAACAAGATTCAGTTACCTAATGGAGGCCACCTGCACTGAGCCAGACTGATTACGTTGCACAAGACTTTATGGGAGCTGTGGGGGCAAAAACAACTGAATAGAGATGGCATTAAACTTCAGAATCCTCATTCCCAGAATGAAGCTTGAATACAAGGGCTTTGTCAGGGAAGAGCTACATGTGAAGTAGGGCTCAGAGCACTTGAACAGTGAACCATGTCCTGGTCAGCTATCCCTTCACTTGCAGCATTGTGCAGTGGGCCTATACAGTTTGTAGACCCTATGAACATAAGAACGGTCAAACTGGGTCAGACCAAAGGTCCATCTAGCCCAGTATCCTATCTTTAAACAGTGGCCAATGCCAGGTGCTTCAGAGGGAATGAACAGAACTGGTAATCATCAAGTGATCCATCCCCTGTCATCCATTCCCAGCTTCTGGCAAATGGAGGCTAGGGACACCATACCTGTCCATCATGGCTAATAACCATTGATGGAGCTATTCTCCATGAATTTATCTAGTTTTTTTTTTGAACCTTGTTATAATTTTGGCCTTGATAACATCTTCTGGCAAGGAGTTCCATAGGTTGATTATGCATTGTTTGAAGAAATACTTCCTTTTGTTTGTTTTAAGTCTGCTGCCTATTAATTTCATTTGGTGGCCCCTAGTTCTTGTGTTCTGAGAAGGAGTAAATAACACTTCCTTATTTAATTTCTCCATGCAAGTCATGATTTTGTAGACCTTTATCATATCCCCCTTTAGTCGTCTTTTTTCCAAGCTGAAAATTCAGTCTTATTACTCTCTTCTCTTTTTTGCCCTTTTCTGAACTTTTTCCAAGTCCAATATATCTTTTTTTTTTAGATGAAGCGAACACATCTGCACACAGTATTCAAGGTGTGGGCGTACCATGATTTGTATAGAGGCAATATGATATTTTCTGTCTTAATATCGATCCCTTTCTCCATGATTCTAACATTCTGTTCACTTTTTTGACTGCCGCTGCACATTGAGTGGATGTTTTCAGAGAACTATCCACAATGACTCCGAGATCTCTTTCTTGAGTGGTAACAGCTAATTTAGACGCCATCATTTTATAGGTATGTTTGGGATTATATTTTCCGATGTGCATTACTTTGCATTTATCAACATTGAATTTAATCTGCCACTTTGTTGCCCAGTCACCCCGTTTTGAGAGATCCTTCTGTAGCTCTTTGCAGTATGCCTGGGACTTAACTATCTTGAGTAGTTTTGTACCATCTGCAAGTTTTTCCATCTCATTGTTTACCCCTTTTCCCAGATCATTTATGAATATGCTGAATAGGACTGGGCCCAGTATAGACCCCTGGGGGGAACCACTATTTACCTCTCTCCATTCTGAAAACTGACCATTTATTCCTACCCTTTGTTTCCTATCTTTTAACCAGTTACCAGTCCATGAGAGGACCTTCTCTCAGTTTACTTTACTTAAGAGCCTTTGGTGAGGACCTGGTCAAAGGCTTTCTGAAAATCTAAGTACACTATATCCACTGGATTCCCCTTGTGCACGTGCTTGTTGACCCCCTCAAAGAATTCTAGTGGATTGATGAGGCATGATTTCTCTTGACAGAAACCATGTTAAATCTTCCTCAACAAATTATGTTCATCTATGTGTCTGACAATTTTTTTTGTTACTATAGTTTCAACCAGTTTGCCTGGTACTAAAGTCAGGCTTGCCAGCCTGTAATTGCCGGGATCACCTCGGGAGCCCACTTTAAAAATTGGCATCACATTAGCTATCTTCCAGTCATTTGGTACAGAAGCTGATTTAAATGATAGGTTACAGACTACAGTTAGTAGTCCTGCAGTTTCACATTTGAGTTCCTTCAGAACTCTTGGGTGAATTCCATTTGTCTCGGTGACTTATTACTGTTTAGTTTATCAGTTTGTTCCAAAACCTCCTCTAATGACATCTCAATCTGGGACAATTCCTCAGATTTGTGAGGAAAGAATAGCTCATGTTTGGGACACTCCCTCACCTCCTCAACCATGAAGACCGATGGAAAGAATTCATTTAGTTTCTCCGCAATGGCCTTATCGTCCTTGAGTGTTCTTTTAGCATCTCGATCATCCAGTGGCCCCATTGGTTGTTTAGCAGGCTTTCTGCTTCTGATGTACTTAAAAAAATGTTGGTATTACTTTTTGAGTCTTTGGCTAGCTGTTCTTCAAATTCTTTTTTGGCCTTCCTAATTATATTTTTACACTTCATTTGCCAGAGTTTATGTTCCTTTCTATTTTCCTCACTAGGATTTAACTTCCACTTTTTAAAGGATGCCTTTTTGCCTCACACTGCTTCTCTTACTTTGTTGTTTAGGCATAGCTATACATCCACCCACATCCACCTTTTGCTCCTTCAAGGATATGTTATTCATATACCATCTGCCCTTTGGAGAGCACAATTTCTTTACTGCTCCTCCCTGGTTCCTGGTGGAAGCAATCCAGTCCTGATTAGTAGCAGATTATCATTTCCCTCACACACACCCCTGCTGGTACCTTTGCTCTATGGCATACAGTGGGCTGCAGGCTTTTTCCTTGATGCCTTAGGTCTTTCTGAAGCACCTATCACCCTGGTATCCTACTTTCTGGACCTTGGCCACTCTTCTCTTTTTTCCATTCACGCAGTGGGAATACACCCTATGCAACCCCTTACATCTAGTCACTGCTTTTTTTGGACTCTCAGTGGTTGTGCAAGATTCCACACCATTTGACATTAATAGTGGATTTGGAAGGAATATATATATAGTTTGTGTCTTTTACTGGTTCTTTATGATATATACAGAGAAGAGGGCCACAAAGCTTTTTTTAAAACTTTAGCAATATCAAGTCTTGACTTCAGTCATTTTGCTCAAAGATTTTCTGGAAAAACCTTACAACTTTGAGTTTTCTCAGCCCTCATTTAAAAGGGGGTTGACTCTTTCACAAACAGTATTTCTCTCAAGTATTTGGCAGGATTTTGAGCTATACAAATAAAAGAGTTAAATTATTTGACTAGACATCCCATCCTCTTTCTGTTGATCAGGTTTTAGTCTTCTTTTTCCCTTTTGATGTCATAATAATCCTACCAGATCTCTAGTCTTCCAAAAGCCCATCAAGGAAAAATGTTGAAATCAGGTCCTGACACTTCTAATTTTAAAAATATGAAAATAAAAAAGCAAACCTATTTTTGAAAGACAGAAAAAAAACCATTGGAGAGCATTTTTATATATCAAAAGAAAAAGGAGCATAAATAACATTTTTTCTTAGGATTTCATCTTTAAATTCCATTTCAATCTGTCTATCAGAGGATTGTCTCTTCCTTTTTTTAATAATACAGCTGAAACAGGCCTGTTATCAAAGTTCCAAAAGCTTATTTTCATAATCTTGTTCCACACAATATGTTCCATACGTGTAAGTATATATCAAGCATGATAATGAACAGTGTGCAAAATTCCATAGATTTCTGTTGCGCTTTCCATTGACCAGAACCATTGCAATGTCAACCTCACATAAGAATTTTTGCTATTGGTGTTTTTTAAATGCCATACACTTTTTTAAAATATACAAAATATCAATTAGAGCACTGTGTCACTTAGTGTTCACTATTTCAACCTGCTACATTCACACAGAGCAGCTTATACATTACACTCTATTCAGGCTCTGGGACTAGCATGTCCTAGAATGAATACAAACGAGGGACAAAAAGCTTTTTGTTTCAAGGCTCCACAAATGTGGAATCAGTTACCAGTTGATTTAAGAACAATTGGGAGCTTTTCCTGTTTTAAGATGGAACTGAAACAATAGCTCATGATGACTAGAAGTTGTTGTAATTGATGTTATTTTTGTGCTATCTTGGTTTATTGTTTATTTATATGCATTTGATTATCACAGGTCATGCTTGAAAATGGGCTTTAATTTCAATTTATGTGCCCAGCTAGGAACTAAATAAATATATGTATGTATATATATCTCCGCTGTACTTGTTTACATCAGATGGTACAGCCATATGTATTCTGAATATATTTCTTACCCGTATGTTTATGCCATCAATTAAGCCATCTGAGCTTAATTTCAACTTGCCTTTTAAGTCTGCAGGACAAAGCAAACAAGTATGCATTTAATAATATCAACCAAATTGTTGGTTAGCCCTAAAAGAACAAAAAAAGTTAATGCTTTAACTAAGCCTTTTTATTATTATTATTATTTTGTTGTTGTTCTGTCGGTGTTTAAAGTAATACCCTTCACGTGTAGGATTTTACTACGTTATTACATTGGCATTCTGTAATTTTACACTAGACATGCAATTATTCTTTGCATCACTAAAAGCAAAATGAGATATTTAAAAAACAATGATAGTTTCATTTGTGCGAAAATACGTTCTGGCATCAAGTGTTTATTATCACAGCTGATAAAGTAATGGCATGTTTAATTTACACTCTATCTCTGTATGATAAACATCTCTGTAAGTATTTCTACCTGTCTTTACATATCCAGAGTCATGGCAAGTAAACCAACCAATATACAAGGGGAACAGAGGGAATGAGAGAGAGTCATTATTTCATCTGTTCCATTTAGAAAAATCACAAGTCACAAAATGTGCAGCTGGGAAATGTGCTTGTCTCAAAGCTTCATATTTGTGACATATTAATTCATAAATAATTAAAGTCACATGGTCTTTCCTGATGGCAGTACCTGCATATTCCTTTTACAGTACAACTACTTGTAACAGACAAGGTTAGAGTGGACAAGAGTAGATTTCATAAATCAGATAAAATTGCTCAATAAATCCAACACATCTTTTATTGTTTGTAACAGAAAACAAACTGAGTTATATAAGCAACATTTTTGAAGCACTTTAGATGTGATTTAGCAGCTGGGCAGATGTAGAAATAAAAGACAGGGCTACGTTCTCTTTGGATACTGAATCCATGTTTAAAGGCTTTCTAGCAGTTGGGCCAAATGCTGCTCTGAGTTAAACCCTATGCACCCCCTTACATCTAGTCACTCAATACTTAAATCAAACAAGCCGATGTTTATATTGGAACTCTCACATGAGAAAATGGCCTGTGCTATTGTTGTCTAAATGCAGCTGTTTGCAAAAATATAGGCTCTCTCCCCCACCCCCAAAAATTGTTTTTAGTACTCTGACTGCAGAGTGAATAATACAGTATGAAAGAAACCTGAAGGCGCCGTTATGGTCCATTGTGTCAATCCAGCTGCTACACATGCATATTAAGTCCACATTTAAAAATGCTTGTGAAGCTTTTTTCTGTTTGTTTTGTTTTGCAGTCCCTTTTTAAACCTTTGTACTTCTCTCTCTTCCATTTTCAAAATACCTAAGCCATTAGACTACAGCGTTAACTAATGCTTGGACAAATTCCAGTTTAAATTGAAGCCATGTTAGTCATACATGGGAAAGAATTTGTCTTAAATCAGGTAAACTTTTTTTTAAAAAAATCTCCTAAACATAAATATAGAAAACCAATATTTGCCTCAGTTGCTAAAAAAACATTTCTCCTTTTCTGAGATCCGTTTGCCAGGATCCAGCCAGCACTGGATTTAAACTTCTGAAAGAAGGAGTTTAGAATGGATATCTGACTGACCCTTACTGTAGCTATAATAGTTCAAGTAGCACCACAAATGTCTCTTGATAAGAAGAATGCTCTGTTCAAATATCAAATTAATCTACCATAGACATATGGTTGTCATCCAAAATTATGTATTTCTAATAAGTCATTTGCTAGAATACTTTGAATTCAGGGAATCAATCTTGTGAGGGTAACATAAGTACAGCATCGCAAATGAGAATGCCAACTTTAAACTGTTTAGTCTGGGAATTTATTACTGGCACTGGAATGGTTGTTGGCAGAAGATGGCAATGCAGGGAACTCATATAGCTACTTCATTTCCAGCCTATTCCAGCAGATAGCATTAAGCAGTGGTTTGAGGACACTCAGAATTTCAGTAAGGTAAAACAAAAAATTCCTTTCACTGTATATTGGTGCTTCGGTTTGGCTAAATATTAATCTGATTTGCATTTCTAAAGTAAGAATTTCTTGTCTGTAATTAGATTATTAATGCAAGTTGCTAGCATACAAGATTGTGAAACTGGCATTAATGGTGATTTTTAGATCTGTTGATACACATTGTTTTGATGCATTTCAACAGTTCCAAATGTATTAGTAGGTCCTACCTTACATTCACATGGAGGTAGGGCAACATGCTTCATGCAAGAGATTGCTTTAGGCACTGTCACACCATGAACACAAGATTCACAGTTTTAGGGAAACACATTGATCTGCTTATATGTTACATGTAAGAAGGAAACTGTGTTGTTAATAGTTTGTTTTTGAAAAGGTGGGAAATGACCATTGTTTTGCAGAGGCTCAGGATGGGGGGGGGGGGGGGGGCGTTATATAAAGAACAAAGCCAAAATCCTGCCCATACCCAGAGAGACTTACCAAAAGTTGGAGTGGAGCAGTGCCAGCCACACATTTAGCCTAAACCATTCTGAGACTGGAATAGGTCGGAGTGTTGCTTACTATTTCGCTGGGTAAGAGCAGGGTTCCCCCTCTCCCCACAGCTAATACTTACATATGCACGAGTGACTAGCCAACCGGACCACTGGAAATGTGGTACCATCTCTAAAATTGTAAATAACTTTAAATACTCGTTTAAGACCAAAAAGCACTTCTATACATTTTATTTTTTAAACAAGTGCAGAGATTATATAATGCAAAATATTAATAGCAAATAAACCTTCCATTGTACTGCACAGGGTCATAGACTCATTTGCCAGTGAAAAGACCTCTAGTCGGTCATTTAGTTCAGTCTCTCTCCTCTTTCCCTCACATACTGTGTCAGGATTTATTTCATTAACCTTAAACCATTCCAGATAGATTGCCTTTAAATCTAGCCTTGAACATATCCAGTGAAAATCCCTTGGCAGCTTGCTCCATGACCTAACTGTTCTTAGAGTTATGATGTTTTTCCTAATATTTAACCTATATGATCTATGTTGTAGCTGAGGCCATTACTTCTTGTTGTGTCCCCATTGACTAATGAGAATAATTGGTCCCTGTCCTCTTTGTATCATCCCTTATGCAGCTGTGGAGAGTTATGATGTCTCCCGTTTGCCCTCTCTTCTCTAGACTGAACACGTCCAGTTCTCTTAATCATTCCTCATGGGCCTTATTTTCAATACCTTTTATCATTTTTGATGTTCTTCTCTTACGTCCCTCTAATTTGTCTGTATCTTTTGAAAAATGTGGTAGCCCAAACTGAATGCAGAACTTTGAATGAGGCCTAGCAAATGTCAAATAGAGCAGAAAAACTATCTCCCGTGTCTCACACGCCATACTCTAATTAACACAACCCAGTGTAGCACTTGTCTTTTTTGTGACAACATTGCATTTTTTACGCATTCAGTGTATCATCCATTATGATCCGTGCATCCTTCTCTGTGATGCTCTTGTCTAGCCTTTAATTCCCATTTTACATTTGTATATTCTTGATTCTTTGAGCATCCTTTCTTCAAGCTGCTCCATCAGCTGCATGGAGCATCCATCTTTGCATGCTCACACGTGTCATGTCTTTGCCCTTATTAGTTTGCAGGTTTGTCTTATCTGTATTACTGGATTTCTGTCTTTAGCAGTACCAACCTTTAGCCTTTTAGATTTTTTTTTAATATTTGTGTTATAGGGATCTTAAAAAGTCTGTATATACGTCCAAACAAATTCACCACTGGAGGAGCTCGTGCATATTTAGTCCAGTGATCCAAACAAGGAGACAAGGAGTCAAGACTGGGTCTTAGTCTTAACTCTGCTAGTGAATTGCTCTGGCTCAGTCCTGCAAAGTGTTGACCACTCTGGCCTGATCTCCCAAAGTACTCAAGCATGCACTTAACTTTTAAGTATGTGCATAGTCCTAATAAAATCAATGAGACAGGTAATATTTTAAAAATTAAGCAAGTGAGGCAAGTACTTTGCGCATTAGAGAATTGAAGCCTTAGCCTCAAGTTCCTCAGTTTATCCACCTCTAAAACAGATTCCTCAACTGATGCAAAGTGGTCCTTGGATGAGGGATGCACATTATAACTGTTTATTATTAATAGTGCATGAAAGCAAATGCTCCATGGTTACTGAGCTAATAAAGTTGTATACTTAACATGCACTGGAAATATGTGCCTGACTCAGTCTCTAACAGAGTTGGAAGATCAACACTGGCAGTACTGCCAACACCAAATGTTCAAAAATCATACCAGGTCCCAAAAAATAATGAGACTCTCTTAAAATCATGATAGATAAATAAGATTAGATTATAATTTGACTCCTAGTCTCTGAGCTTTTAAGGTTAACTCACTTCCCACATTCAAACTTTTTTCTGAAACGATGAGGGCAAGAATCTTCCTTTAAAAAGAAAAGAAAGGAAAAGAACGCTGAGAATCTCACACAGGCTTTTGAGTCTGGGAGCTCGGGTATTAAGAACAATAATTATAAAAGCACTTTGCTTTTATCTGGTGTTTTTCATCCTAGATCTCAATGCGCATTACAAAGGAGATCAGTATCATTAATCCCATTTGACTGAATGGGAAACTGAGCCACGGGAAGCTGTAGTGACTTGTCCAAGGTCACCCAGCGGAACCCAGGTCTCCTGATTCCCCTTTTAGTGCTCTGTTCACTAGGTCACACCAAATATTGCAAGATTCATGATAAAATCTTGAGAGTTGGCAACACTATATCAGCATGCCATCCTAGTTTATATTAGCAAAAAAGTGATTTAGGCATAATAGCTTATACCAGGTTCAGCAAACCAAATAAGCTATACCAACAAAAGTACTTTTATGCCAGTATAACTCCACCTATATTTGGGGCATTTGCCAGTATAGAAATGTTGTTAAAAATAAAAGTCACACCCCTAACCATCATTGCTGTAACAGTGTAGACCTGCCTTAGATTCCCGCTAACAGAAAACTTGCAATTGCTTATGCATGTGAGTAACTTTTCTCGTGTGGGACTATTAACATGCATGTATGTAGGACTGTGCCCTAATTTATTAAAGACCAGAGTCTTCTCAACCATAGTGGGAGTTAAATCCAAAGCATTGAGTTATGGTGAGGGTCAATTAAAGGCCAAACAAAACTGTATCTCCCAGGATAAATTATCATACACAAGATTTTCTTTTGGAGCAGTTAGTACTTTGATCATTTGAATACTCATATCTTCTTTTCTAAACACTTGCTTTGACATATTCAAAGCTAGCTACTTGTTTCAGGAAGCCTTACTTTCTAAGAATACAAAGAATCGGTCTTTCATCAATACATATGTACCTGTACATTCACTTTCCCCAAAGAAATTGTGTCTATTGCTGTGTTCAGCTAGACTGAAAGGTAAGAAGAAGTTTAGCTTTGAGCAGATGGTTAGGATGGCTGAGTGACTGACTGCAAGAGGAGGCTAGGAAATTACTAAATGTTAAATACACAGTGTAATCCCCTTGTATAGCTCTCCTCCAATTCCATGCCTCTTTCTTTCCACTCAGAAAAAAAAAAAGAATAAAATAGAGGAGGACGAGAGGTTAGAAAATTTTATTATCAGTTTTTAACAATACAGGAGCCAGGAGAGATTCTGATCCATACTGTGGCAAATGGTTCATCAGAAACAAGCCTGGACCAAGAAAATCTCCTGTTTTATGAGCGTACCAAAGAAAGTCAATCAGGATATAAATGAACCTCTTCATCCTTCAATCATACCTCTGACTAATTTGAAGACCATATCTTGGGCTTTCATGGCATCAGGGCCGTTATTTCCGATTACTATCTTACTATGGATGAAAAACATCATGAAGCCTTTGGATATTCACAAGATTCCATTACTCTGTTGGACAAACTTATCTCTATTAGTATAACAAAAATTATGATAGCAATTCTGTTAAGTAGTCTTCCACTACAGCTGCACAGATACTGCAAAAATAATTCCACAAAAATTAGTTCACATTGTTTCAATGTGGGTTTAGCTGATCGCCATATTTGGGGTCGGGAAGGAATTTTCCTCCAGGGCGGATTGGCAGAGGCCTTGGAGGTTTTTCGCCTTCCTCTGCAGCGTGGGGCATGGGTCGCTTGCTGGTGGATTCTCTGCAGCTTGAGGTCTTCAAACCACAATTTTGAGGATTTCAATAACTCAGTCATGGATTAGGGGTTGTTATAAAAGTGGATGGGTAGGGTTCTGTGGCCTGCCTTGTGCCGGAGGTCAGACTAGATGATCATATTGGTCCCTTCTGACCTATGAGTCTATGCTTCTATGAGTCTATAATATTCATGGAAAAATGTTAAATCAATATTAGAAAAATATTCGCAGAAAGTGAATTTTCTATTCTTAAGCATGATAATTTACCCCCCAAAAAACCTGATTCTAGGAATTATATTTTTCCAGTCAGAGAAACGAACCATAGAAAGGGAAGTGTCCAGTTATGAATAACCAACACAGAAATATTGAGTATCAAATACTTGCAATGAACTGCTCATGAATGAGACACCTTCCAAGAATCATTAGCAAAAATCATTCAGGGAATAATTTTGGATAATGAATAAATCTGAGAAAGTCATAATCTCCCAAAAATTTTCGTGAGTGAATACCCACTTCATCAGACGCATGTGGTCTGACGAACTGGGTATTCACCCATGAAAGCTTATGCTCCAATACTTCCGTTAGTCTATAAGGTGCCTCAGGACTTTTTGTCGCTTTTTATAGATCCAGACTAATACAGTTACCCCTCTGATACATAATTTCCCATGTTGTATGCCGTGTTGCAGCTGTGTCGGTCCCAGGATATTAGAGAGAGAAGGTGGGTGAGATAATATCTTTTACTGGACCAACTTCTGTTGGTGAGAGAGACAAGCTTTCAAGCTACACAGAGCTCTTCCTCAGGTCTGGGGAAGGTCCTTAGAGTGTCACAGCTAAATACAATATCAAAGAGATAGTTTAGCATAAGTAGTTAGCACCTATTCTAAGGCTTTAGGACACTGCAGCCCAAGCCCCATGAGCCCAAGTCAGCTAGCATAGGCCAGCCATAGGTTTTTCTTTGCTGCGTGAACATGCCCATAGTTGCTATTGGGGCATTTAGTGCACTGGATGAGGTTCGCCACATGTTCTGACAGGCATGTGTAGTACCCATGGATCTTGAAAGATGTGTTGTGGGGGGTGTTGACCATTGTAGCAGTGGAGATATGTCTGCAGGTTTTGCATCTGTTGTTCTGGCAGGGTCTGATGACATTTTGAGATGGTGTAGCCTGGTCTATGGGGAGCTTCCTTCTGTTGATGAGTTTGGAGATGTTGGAGGATTGCTTGAAGGTCAGAAGATGGGTTTCAGGAAAAATTTCTTTCAGAATGGGGTCTCCTTTGAGTATGGGTTGTAGTTGTTTGATGATACCCTGTCTGGGTTCCAGTGTGGGGTGGTAGGTGACAAGTAGGGATGTGAAATCAGAGGGGATTTTGTTTCTGTATTGAAGCAGGTTCTCTTGGGAAATTTGGGTAGCCCCTTCCATGATGCAATCTACTTCTTTGGTGGAGTGTCCTTGTTTGGTGAAGGCCATAGGTGGTATGTGACTCTTAAGTTTGAGGAGGCTGAGTGTGAGCACCCTGGAAGCTCCCTAGAAGTGTGGAGGCCATCAGCTCCCAGACTGCAGCCACACCCCTCCTGCTTTGCTCCAAGGCCCTGCCCCTGCACCGCCTCCCCTCCCCCTAATGCTCCACCCTCATTCCTCCCCAAGGCCCGCTCCCACTCTGACTCTTGGGACAGGATCTTCTGTGACCATATCAACATACATATATTTTTCAGGGCAATATCTCTTGTACTCCATTGAATGTGGCTTATGTAATTTCAAAGTTACCTTTCTAAGCATTTTTTCCATGCGTTCCAAGAGAAACTATGGCCTTCCTTTCCTTCTAGTTACTTGAAAGTAGGTTTGACCAAAATATTAAAATATTCCATATTAAATATGTTGTGTTTCTTTTGTTTTCAATGAGGTTTTTTGGGAGAAGGGCTGAGCTTTTCCAGGTGTGCATTTTTATGGAAAGGGTGTTCTAAATTTTCATATGCCTTCCTACAAGAAATGTCCAGTCATATGCAATCTCACAAGAAAATAGCCTCACAAATCCAAAGTTTAAAAGAATTGAGGGGGGAAATTCCATGGATTTCTGTGGGGTTCTGGATGTTTCAAACTAATTTATCCCAACTCTACGTGAAAGATTGGTTTTAAGTTCCTGATACAAGTTATTTTGCTACCTTAGAAATATGTTAACTAAGTCATGAAGATGAACTATGAAATAGTCAGAATTAAGCACTTTTATGGCACATAATGTTATTGCCTATGATGTATTCAGGAGAGTGAGTCTGCCCAAGATATGGTCTTCAAAATATTTCCCTTTATATTTTTATATATAGAAACTAGCTTGTTTATATAGATTTAGACTTCATTTTTTTTTACTATTTAAACACACTATTGTGGTTGTATTCTCATGGTCCTTTGGGAAGATGTACGGAAGAGATCTCGAACAGAGCTCAACAACATTTTCCATATGATGTGAACTGTACATTTAATTCCTCTTTACTCCTCATTTTTAGCAACTGTTTGCATATTGTTCACCAAATGCAAAAGGATCATCCTCCATTATGCCTGCATAATCAAGGGTTAATTTTAGTCTTCATGGATTTGTTAATATTAATCAAGAAAAGCAGGTAACTGAAAAACATTAGTTTGACCCTTTCTGCCATATCTTTTATCTCACTGCTAAAGTTTCACATTAGCAATGGAGTTTAAATTTTTTGTTCCTCAGAATTCAACTCCTTGATGATCATGTAATAGATGCTCTAGATTTTACTGCAAACAGACCTACAGTAATGACCACAACAATATTTATAGCTGTTACCAGGGTCCTAAACATATGAAAGTTTCCAGTCCCAGCAGGCTAGCTTTGAAAGCACTGAAAGAAAGAGCTGCAAAAGTTGGAAGTTCTCTGCTGAAATCAAAACCTAAAAGTTCATTTACCACCCAAGATTTTCAATAAAACCTTCCCCTCATCACAGGAGACTTCACATTTAGGTTTAAATGTTCAGTAACCATAACACAAAGGAGCACTTTATTATGTCTGTTTATTTCTGAATGAACCTGGGTACTGCCATTCTATCTCCATCAAAAGTGATGGGTTTTCTCTCTCTCTTTTTATTCAGTTTGGGTATAAAAAAATACCATTACTTCATGAAGGGAAACTACATTCAAATATTGTTAATTAAATGGATGAACGAATGTCAGTGTTAATGTATAGGTACATAAAAAGAATCATATTTTGCAGCTATTACAAGGCTCCTTAAAGAGCACACATTTTTCTGTATTAAATCTATGGTAATTGAAAGCTACATAATCAAAAACACCTTGTAAGCTTGGCAGCCATATAGTACTGAATGTTTAAAATAAAATGTCTGTATGGAAAATTCAGTTTTGTTTTGTTGTTTTTTTTCCTCCAGGGTCATCGTGGTAAGGGAAATATTTTTTATCTGGGCCTCAGGAAATGGTGGTCTGGCTAATGATCACAGCAGTGCTGAGGGTTCTGTGAACAGTATTTGCACATTGGCAGCTGGTGCCATCACTGACCTCTGCCTCACAACTCCCTCTACAAGGTCTACTCAGCAATGATAGCTGTGGTCCCTACAGAAGTGAGGTACCAGTGTGGAGGACAGGACCCCGAAACAGGACCTCAATTTAGAGTAGGGTGAGTCGCAATGTGTGAATAAAATATTGATGTGGCCAGCTAGGCACCCTGCCACTGTGATATTTCAACATAAAATCAGCAAGAGGCCATTATGCACCTCACCTTTTTATATAAACAAGCATATGTGCTAAGGAATGTAGAGACCTCAAATAGTGATGGATCTTGAATCTGAATCTCTGTGCTTTGCAGGTGAGTGCTCCGTCACTCTCACTGCAGGAGCAGTGTCACTGTCTCACATTAGCAGAAAGAGTGTGAATTTTCCAAAGGCACTTGCACTACATTTCACTCTTCTCCTCAATACTCTGCAAAAGTTTCTTCTATCCTCTTTCTAAAATAAAGAAAACCATCCTTTTCCACACTTCAGAATTAGTGCACTGTAAATGTACAAATTTACTGAGATTCCTTAACTATAATTCTATCTATTCAAGACACTTTACAAACTGTTTACCCCATCCTCAAGTTCTACAAAGATTGTGCAATGAGAATGTTGACTTTAGCTCTTAGGCTTACATTATGCACATTTTTCTCAATTGTCAAAGGATACTCCCTGCATAAAGTTGATATACTGTGCCACTTGCCAATTTAATCAACACTCTGTGCACCTCTAATAACCCTCAAAAAATACTTAACAGATACCTTATTTTGTTAATCTTCTTCCCTTCAACACTGATGCACTTCATCCTTGGAAAACTGTTATACGTAAACTGTTATTTTCATTTTACCAATGCATCACATTATACCATGATCTTGTACAGCCACAAATGTTTTCAAAGAACTTTTAGTTCAAAATTGTATCAACATTTCTGTATCTTGCATTATCTCCAGGTTTTACTAAAACATGACGAAATTTGCTCTGTTTCCTATCATTTTGACTTTTTATTTTGGTCTCAAGTTTCTTTTTGCATTTCTATATGTAGCATCTTTTACATTCTCTGTGGGGCATATCCAGATGGGGCATTCTTACAGAGTGTTATATTTTGAAATGTAAATAGACTCTTAAATAAGACACTCAAGCTCCAGCTGTCAGAGACTGGGCCATGGGTGGTTGAGCCTAGTGGTTGCAGCTGGCTTCAGTAGCCAGGAGTCAAAGCTGAAGGTCAGAACCAGGAAGCAAGGCAAGACAGGACCAGGTTTATCTCAGCAGTGGGTGAATGCTTTGAGCAGCCACTGAACTGCCACTGCTGTTGGGTTTATGAGCCACTCTCCTGGATCTTCCACCCAATCACATGGTGCAGCCAACTAGGCATCATACTACAGGTCAGCTGTGTTCTTAGATTGCCTGGAGACTGGATCTGCTCCAGGCCCTGATTTCCAGAAATAAACTCTAACATTTCCCTTTTTGTGGGAATACAAATTTAAGCTGGCAACTGCTATCCAATAATTTTTAAAGTAGACCAATAAAGTGGATTATTCACATAAAATGCCATTATATAACATATTAAAAATATAATGTACATTCTATTAACTAGAAAATGAGGTGTGACTACCTCAAATTCTGGATAAGTTTTGGATTTTTCTGCTCCAAACTATGTGCATTGCCACTAGTAATAATTAAAGTGATTGAGATTCCTATCGCATAATGTCACATAAGTCGGCATGAATTCGATATGTGGGAAGCTACTGGAGCAATGTATAAAACATTCATTTTGCAAATACCTACAGCATGGATTTACCAAGAACAAATCATGTCAAACCAGCTTGATTTCCTTCTTTGATATGCTAACTGGTTTGGTGGATAGGGGGAATGTGGTAGACATAGTGTATCTGGACTTCAGCAAGACTGTTGACATAGTCCCATGTGACATTCTGATAAGTAAGCTGAATAAATGTAGGCTTGGCAGAACTACCATTAGGTGGATACATAACTGGTTAAACAACTGCAAACAAAGAGTAACTATTAATGGAAGGATGTCTGACTGGAGGGAGGTCTCAAGTGGGGTTTCACAGGGATCTGTTCTGGATCCAATGTTTTTTAACATCTTTATTAATGACATGGATATAGGAATAAAGAGCATATTGATCAGATTTGCAGATGACACAAAGCTAGGGTGGGGGGAGTTGCTAACATTTTGGAGGATAGAGCTAAATTTCAGAGGGATCTTGATAAATTGGAGAACTGAGCTATAGACGAAAAAATGAAATTCAACAAAGACAAACGTAAGGTGCTACATTTAGGAAGAAAAAATAAATGCGTAAATACAGAATCGGGGATAACTGGCTTGGCAGCAGCACTGCGGAGAAGGATCTGGGAGTTATGGTGCATCACAACCTCAGCATGAGTCAGCAATGTGAGTCAGCTGTTGCAAAAAAAAATGCAGTTTTAGGTTGCATTAATGGAGGCATCACATGCAAGTCACAGAAGGTGATAGTACCACTCTACTTGGCACTGGTTAGGCCTCAGCTGTGTCCAATTTTGGTCACCAATGTATAGAAAGGATGTGGAGAAACTGGGAAGGATCCAGAGGTGAGCAACAAAGATGATCAAAGGTATGGAATGCAAACCATATGAGAAAAGGCTGAAGGAACTGGGTATGTTTAGTTTGGAAAAGATGAGATTGAGGGAGGACACAATAGTGGTCTTCAAATGCTTGAAAGGCAGCCATAAAAAAGATGGAGAAAAGTTGTTCTCTTTTTCCACAGGGGGCAAGACAAGAGGCAATAGGTTCATACTACAGGATAGCAGATTTAGATTAAATCTCAGGAAAAACTTCCTAACTGTAGGAACAGTAGGATAATGGTCACAGACTCTCTAGGGAAGTTGTGGAATCTCTTTCACTGGAGGTTTTCAATCGGAAGCTGGATAACCATCTGTCTTGGCTGGCTTAAACACAACAAATCCTACATTTTGGAAGGAGGTTAGACGAAATGATCCTTGTGATCCCTTCTAACTCTAGGATTCTGTGTACTGAAAATGGAACTTTCACTGTAGCACCTTGTAGTATAGGTAGACCTAGTGAGACTGTAATGGATAGAAGATTGGGAGTTAGAGGATAGAGTTTGGTGAGTAGAAGTTAGAGGGCAGAGATTGGGAGTTGGACTGGTAGAGTCTGAGGAGACTGGGAATTGGAAGGGAACATTGGGACTGGCTGAACAAAGAGGCTGGGAGCTTGGACTTGGATTCAATGTGGGAAACAGGGCTGAGGGGCACTGGGAGCCAGTTGTCAGGGAGGGAAACACTGACATTAGCTGAGGAGCTGGGAGTAGGGGGAGAGATTGGAATTGGCTGGACAAGGAGGCTAGGTCTGGGAATCAGTGGGAGAGGGAAAGGGGAGAGGAGGGACAGATCTGACGAGGAACTGAAGTGGGGGAAGAACTGGGACCAGCTGGTCAAAGAGCGTGGGACAAGGAGCCAGAGTGGGTATGGGAAGAGGCTGAGATTGAATGACAAGCCAAAGGGATTGGCTCCGGGGCTGGGTGCCAGTGGAGTGGGAATTGGGTGTGGGGGAAGGAGGGGACAGATCAGATAAGTAGGGAACTGGGACTCACTGGGTAAAGAGATTGGATGTGGGGAAGGGGAGAAACTGTGATGGAGAAAATGGGACTCTGACAGCAAACCTAAAGGGGAAGACTAGGACTAGTGGAGTTAGGAGATCAGGACTCTGATGAAAGCCTAAGGAATGCAGAGCAAGACCGTGTGGACAAGTTGAATGAGACTGGGATGAGTCGGGGTAAGGAAGAGACGACTGGGACAAAAATAATGAGGAGTCCTTTTGGCACCTTAGAGACTAACATCTATTTGGGAGTTATTTGGGGTAGAGGCGGCAGGGCTCAGGCAGCGATTTAAAGGGCCCAGAGCTCTAGCTGCAGCAGGGAGCACCGGGCCCGTTAAAGCACCACTGGAGCTCTGGCAGCAGGGCTTGGGCAGCACTTTATAGGACCTGGTGTTCCCAACAGCGTACCGGACCATACTGGCTTACTTTCACCTCTGGGCAGACTATAGAAGATGAATGTGTAGCTAAGTCCTGTTGAAAATGTGTTAGCTAAGTCTGGTTGGAAACTTTTTCAATGGAAAAGTTGAGGGGGTCTACAAAACCTTTTATTTATTTATTTATTTATTTATTTATTTAAAGAAAAGTGTCCTCTTTCTGTGGACATTTTTGATTCTTTGTTTTTTCAGCAAACAATTTGCTTGTTTCAGTCCCAAATAAAATTATTTTTATTTGGAAATGCTTCTGCAGAACCTCATGAGAGTTGTGATTTGTGTGCCTTGTGTTTCCATTCTCCTTTATAGGTTGGGCTCCACACCTGTACTTTATATCCCATGATGCACCACACCAGGGGACTCCCATGGTGCACCACATGGCTTGCCAAGAAGGAAGACCCTGTTACATTATGGAAGATATAGACCAGCCAGAATCTCTGGCCTATAGAGGAGAATGGAGGCATGAAGCACCCAGACTACATCTCTTATGATGCACCACATTGGCATTTCCAAATAGAAGTGTTTTCAGTTTTGACTAAAATATTTTGATTTCCAATTTTTTGCCACAATGTAAAAAATGTCCACAGAAAACACTGTTTCCTGACAAGCTCTAGTGTTAGTTATAATACACTACATTTGAAAGAAATGATATGGTACCTCCTGTATCTATTTCTATCTGTAATGGTTGTCCTTTCAATAATGGAATCACAGAGGATTTGTGCAAAAAATCACTCATAGTGAGGATATGGAAGAATACATAGAATCCAAGAATCAGTAGAGCTAATACTGAGGCTATAGAATCAGGACTGGAAGGGACCTCAAGAAGTCATTTAGTCCAGTCCCCTACACTCATGGCAGGACCAAGTATTATCTAGACCATCTCTGATAGATGTTTGTCTAACCTCTTAAAAATCTCCAATGATAGCGATTCCACAACCTCCCTAGGCAGTTTATTACAGTGCTTAACCACCCTGACAGTTAAGAAGTTTTTCCTAATGTCCAACCTAGATCTCCCGTGCTACAATTTAAACCATTGCTTCTTGTCCTATCCTAAGAGGTTTAGAAAAACAATTTTTCTCCCTCCTTCTTGTAACAACCTTTTATGTACTTGAAAACTGTTATGATGTCCCCTCTCAGTCTTCTCTTTTCCAGACTGAACAAACCCAATGTTTTCAATCTTCCCTCATAGGTCATGTTTTCCAGACCTTCATTCATTTTTTGTTGCTCTTCTCTGGACTTTCTCCAATTTGTCCACATCTTTCCTGAAATGTGGCACCCAGAACTGGACACAATACTCCAGGTGAGGTCAAATCAGCGTGGAGTGGAGTGGAAGAATTACTTCTTGTGTATTTCTTACAACACTCCTGTTAATACATCCCAGAATGATGTTCACTTTTTCTGCAACAGTGTCACACCATTGATTCATCTTTAGCTTGTGATCCACTATTAGCCTCAGATCCTTTCCTGCAGGACTCCTTCCTAGGCAGTCATTTCCCATTTCGTATGTGTGCAACTGATTGTTCCGTCCTAAATGGAGTACTTTGCATTTGTCCTAATTGAATTTCATCCTATTTACTTCAGACCGTATCTCCAGTTTGTCCAGATCATTCTGAATTATAATCCTATCCTCTAAAGCACTTGCAACTCCTCCCAGCTTGGTATTGTCCACAAATTTTATAAGTGTATTCTCTATACCAGTGATAGGAAACCTGCAGCCCATCAAAGTAATCTGATTGTGGGCCGTGAGATATTTTGCTGACATTGACCGTCCACAGGCTCAGCCCCCTGCAGCTCCCGGTGGCTGTGGTTTGCCATTCCCGGCCAATGGGAGCTGCGGGAAGTGGCGGGCCACAGGGACGTGCTGGCCACCACTTCCTTCATCTCCCATTGGCCGAGAACGGGAACTAAGGGGGGCCATGCCTGTGGATGATCAACATCATCAAAATGTCTCGCGGGCCACAGGTTGCCCACCACTGCTCTATACAATTAATCATTGATGAAGATATTGAACAGAACCAGACACAGAATTGATCCCTGCAGGACCCCACTTATTATACCCTTCCACTATGGCTGTGAACCACTGTGAACCACTGATAACTACTTTCTGGGAATGGTTTTCCAACAAGTTTTGCACTCACCTTATAGTAGCTCCATCTAGGTTGCATTTCCCTAGTTTGTTTATGAGGAGGTCATGCGAGACAGTATCAAAAGCGTTACTTAAGAAATGATATTCCACATCTGCCACTTCCCCCCCATTCACAAGGTCATGTCTTCTTCTGAGTTATCTGTCCATCTTGGTCCTGTTACTGGGTATTTTATCACTTTTTAATGCCCTGTTTTATTAACTTTCCTGGTCCCAGGCTTTCCTGTAGACACTTTTTTCATACCTGCAGAGATGCACAATGTGCCCCTTTCTTTTTTCTTTTACCACAATGTCAGCATACCAGCTTTTTACACCAATACCTGTCTTCTGAATGACCCAGCTAGCCACAAAGGTGAGATTCCTGGGTACATGATACTTACTTGAAAATTCTGCTGCTAGCTTGTGGACTTTTGAAAAGACATTCAGCTCTCAGGACTGCCTTACTGCAAAGTTCGTAACCAAATTTAAAAAAAATATTGTTCTCAGATTTGTGTTTTGGGATTATTTTGGTTTTTGTTTTGTTTTTCTGCCTTCAAAAAGGAGACATTAACCTCTTTGCACATTGTCAGTATCAATAATGGGCCATCAGAGGCCTGATCTATACTAATTTGGTAGTGGTACGACTATGGCAGTTACAAGTATGACTTTTTTCCCCTAACCTATTTTTATACTGGTACAACTGGTTGTGTGGACATAGTAATACTGGTATAAAATAGCTTTATACCATACAGCTTTTCCCCTTCCTCTATTGGAATAAGCTATATAGGTATATACACCTTTTTACTAGTATAACTGTGTCCATGCTAGGTGGTTGTACCTCTTTAACTACATTGCTGTCAGTAAATAGTGGTATAGTTAAAGCAATACAAATTTTATGTGTAGACAAGACCTGTGAGAAACTTCAACTGTCTGAAGAGTTCTGCTCTCTAAATGGTCTAATTCAATAGCTAGAGCATGTCAAAGTATCGTTGGAACAGTCAGTGAAAGTGTACTTTTTTGACCTATTTGCTCCAAAATCAGGTTTTATCCTATTCCATGATATCTCTAACCAATCACAACTCATTGAATTGTAGATTAACTATTAATAACTCAGTAAAGTACATGTGCAAACCCTGTTTAATCTCCACTCAGAATACAGGCTTTTTTTAACATAAGATTTGTAACATATTTATTACAATAGCTGACTGTATTAACGGAAAGAAATACTAAAAAAACAGTATATGCTTTAGGAGAACTAAACCTCAACTTTTCCCTGATTTTATCAGGGTAATATAATAGCTATAAATGTATGTAGTTTTTAACCAAATAAAACAATAACAATGCCAGGTTATTACGTACCAAGTTTCTCCTTAAAAAACCTGCACCCTGCAGTCCAGTACTACTTTAGGGAGGTAAACGAGAAGCGCTTATTTCTTCACATTAGTCAATGTGTCAGAAGCTTTTTATCTCAAGGATGTTAAATGGTAAGAACGGTGTATTTCAACTTCAGAATTGTCATACATCAAAGATTTTGGAGGACTTCTTTTTTAAATTGGCAGTTGTCATTTAATATACAGTATGATCCAAAGCATATTATTTCTGAATGTTACCAGGGAGATTTCATTGGCTTGTGTGACATTTCCAGGCTTTGATATAATTGGTTAACAGCTTTCTTAATCTAATATCTTTTAATAAATAGTATACCTGGTGGCTGGGGTATCACATCTTCTGTTTTCTCTTTTCTTTGTTGTCGAAAAATGTTACAATGATAATAAAAAGTAACATTATTTAAAAAAATAAGAAGCGCCAAAATTATTTTCTGTGTGATCTTTACAGGTACCAGAACAAGCAGCTTCTGTTAGCAAAATAGTTCAAGCTTTTTATTACAAAGGATTTTTGGCATTATTCCATACAGAATTATATATATATATATATCTTGATCTTGTCAAGGGAAGTTAGTAAGCCCTCTCTCTTTTATGCTGGGCTAACATTTTACCAAAAATAAAATTCTGTTATATTTTAAGATGGAGGAGGAAGTTGATGGTGAGAGACAGGAATATTTTATTTATTACTCTCAGTGAATGAACTAATGTAGTTTTATGTCTTTGACTGCACTGTATTGAAGCAAATAAGATAGGTTTACCTAAGAATTCAGGAGATTTTTGGTGACCTTCTTCTACTAACTGTACATTTACAGTCAAAGTTTCATACTTTACAACAGTCTGTTGTGTTATTAGAAGATTGGTTTGCCTTTTTCTGAAAAAAAGATAACAGGTAAAATGTATTAGTAAAGCTAAATATTATATATTTTAATTTTATTTTTTAAATAATTATGTATAGCCCTCAGTTATCTGATTTTCCAGGTAAAACTCAGTTTTTAATCACATTCTAGATCTTTGATTTTCAATTTTACAGGTAACTACAGAACTCAGAGGCAGATGTGCTTGTGAATTCAAAGACATATCTAGTGCAGACCCTTTAACTGCTGTTGTCATTGCTCTGGTTCTTCAGCCCAAGTAAGGATGATATACGTCTTGCTTTCTACTCACATGACAAAAATATGACATTGTTGTCACTGATTCTTAAGAAAACTGCTTGAGTCAAATTACAATAGAGACAAAAGTTAGAATAAAGCCCTCTTGTTGAAACAGTTTACTGTTTACTGTCTTTTGCTCAGTTGGTGGTACTGTAGATAACCAAGAAAAGAGGATGAAATAGATTATTGGCGCATAAAAGAAAAATACATTAAAAAAGTAAGATGATTTTAGGAAAATAATGAGAAACATTTCATTATGTACTACATTAACACTGAAATACATAATTCTTCTTAACATTTTTAATGTAAAATGAACTGTGTTGCATGCCACAGCATTAAACAGCATGTGCATTAAATATCTTCCTGCTTCAAAGATGCATGGCTTCAAACCTGAAAAATTATACTATATGCAAATGATCATAAAGAACTGACTTTACTGACCATTTCTTTGTGTTTTGGGGATATATTTCTGTGTGGCATAATATTTCCACTTGCATTGGTTTCCTGGCATGAAAATGTTTATTGTGCTCATTAGCTAAGAGGATGTCGGCACTGGTCCAATGAACACAGATCTGCCTTCTGATTTCAGCCATTAAATTGCAATGGGATTCATAGGCTTAACATTGTGGGTGTGAGAATAATAAAATGGAACTCCATCTTTAGCCCAGTTACCATGGATGCAGTTAAAGGTCATAGTGGCAGCTGCTAACTAGTTGCCTTTTTAGCTGTATTTCCCCTCCTGCTATGTGTTTTCATGTACCTTAGTTTCTGTAGATTTGCCACAGAGTAATTCCACTTACTTACTTGGCACACGGGTGCCTTCTTCAGGACAGTGGGTTTCTTCCTATAAATATGGTTGCTGTGGGCATCCCTTTATTTAATTATTTGTGTTTTTAGAGAAAATGAATGTAAGATCTGTAGACAAAATACAAATGCAGTTCCCTCAGTATTCTGAATTATTGCACACTGCTCCATAGTCCCAACAAAAAAAAAATGTGTATAGTAAATTCCTATCTCCATTTAAACTCGTAATGGGTTCAGGCACTGATGCATTCACAATGTGGAACATCAACTATTACTTCTTCATTCGGCCCAAAGTCCTAATTCGCTGTACTGCATGAAGTGTCAGAGTAATTACCACTGATCAACCCTATTTCTCAGCATCCTGCCCAGCTTTGAGAGGCATCTTGTTTATTGATGCACTGCCACATCATCACAGTGCTTTCATTCAGGCAAGCTGCTTAATCGAAAGAGTTTCGACAATGTAGGATTTTCAAAGAGAAGAAGTAGAAAAAAAAATGAAAAGTAGCCAAGCAAAATAAAGTGAATGGTAAAGAAACCTGAAAGCTCTACAAAATATTTCCTTATGTCAACACTTCATTTCATAAGTTTTTTAAACTCCAATTCATTTCAAAAGAAGGTCCTGGGAGCCTTTTCTTTGGTGACTCAACTACATGATCACATTTTTTAAATCATTTTAGGAGTGAATAGCTGGAAAACCCACTTGCGGGAAGTTTATTGTGTTTTGTTCTGTTTATATACTGGTTGTAACTGTGTCCACCTTTATGGGCCAGAATACAAAGCAACTTTTTAAAAAAGAAATTTTTTTTGCTCCTCTGATTTAAACATACATTTATGTAACTTGTCATTTCATAAAAATAAATTAAGTATTATATGAGCTAAGTGTTTCAGTTCCACACAAGAGTAGTTTCTAGTACTCTTTGGCAGGATGCCACTTTACTCATTTTTATTTGAAACACAATCTGAAGCCTTTAATTTTAATATAGTTTGCGATTATAATGGTTATAAAGCATATACTGTACTAATTCATCCTCTCCTTGCACTTCTGTGGTTTTAGAGGGTGGCTCAAAGATGCATTGAATTCATATTAATTTAAATAGCATCTAGCTTTGTGTGTGTGTGTGAGACAGAGAGATTTGGAGCAGCAGTCTTAGTCCAGATTTGGTGCTCATCTTGGTACTATTCTTAGAGCCCTATAGCGTTCAGCCCATATCATCGTAAAGTACAAAGGTAATTTTTTAGTTTAATCTGGAGTGCTTGGTGAGATGCGGTAGACTGCCACTTTGGAAAGGGAAACAAACAGGTAATGACAAATACAAATGTGAACAAATAAGGCTGATTCATTTGTTGAGATTTTTGAATGACATCACAGCCTGTGTGTTGTTTCCTCATTAAAAAATAATAATGTTTCATAAGCTGTACAACTGTATGATTGAAAATACCAGAATACTATCACTCAGACTATTACAGAGTGTTCAGTTTTACTAATACTTCCGCCATACTTTTAATCAGAGAATTTCTTCTTGTGCCTTGTTTACTGTTGATATTTTCTGGCTGATTGGATAGGAATGACATTTCGACAATTTACTGTAGCAGTAAGCACTGTACAAACAAAAGGTGCTGATGAAAACTGGGAACCCATTATTATGTAAATTATGGCTGACTAGCACAGATTCCATCTCCCAGTCACCATCATTGAGACCAGTTTTACTCAATGATAATAATTTTCATGATTGCAGACTTCAAAGAGATCAGAAATATGCTTTAGCTGTTGCATTTATCTACTGCTGGTACTTGACCCTTAATTAAATTCTGAAACTTTTTTATACAGTAAAGTAAAATACAGCTGACACTTCTATTCAAACAAAGAGCATCAAGCACAAATCTATCAAATAAGATAAAGGTATTTCAGACTTACCTTGTTGTAATGATAGTAAACATGAAAACCACAACATCTTTTGAAAACAAGCTTAAAGTTTAAAATGCAAAAAAAAATATTGTCTAGCAATTTACACACTACTCTTCAGTGTTGTCTTTGCTAAAAGCTAGACAAGCTTTGCAGAAAAGTCTTGTACTTCATACTAAAATATACATGCATGTAAAGATCTTTATTTTGAATGAGGTTTGATTTCATAGGTGGTGTATTTCTTTAGCTGTCTATTGGTTTTGATCTAAGTACAGTAACATTTGAAAAAAATAAGCTAACTAATGTTTTTGGTAACTTCAAAAGTTATTACTTTATAAAACTTTGAACAATGTTGTTTTGTATAATTTTTCTTTGATGTGGACACAGCAGCAAAATGAGGACTTATGGAATTAAGCAGCAGGCTGAAACTTTTATTAAAATTTAACACAGAGGAGGGGCACTACCAACCCAGCACACATGCACTCCTATACCAGGCATTTATTTGGTTCCATTGGAGAGGATACAGGGCTTCTTACCATATACCCAGAACTCAGGGTAGGTTCCCCTTAGCCTACCCTCCAGAACTCAGTTTTCTCTGAGTCCTAGCACCCACCCCTCCACTAGGATGGCAGAGGGTGCAGAAAGGTAAGGTCTGCCACAAGGTCTGATCTTGGCCCACGAGGGCCACAAGGTCTCACCTTATCCCACAAGACCAAGGCCCATCACCAAAATCCCAGGTCTTTTACCTCTGAGAACCGTTTATTTCATCATTTTAACCTCACTGGAAATCAGCTTCAAATTGTAATGAATAAAAAACTTAACTCCAGTACCTCAGTTAGGTACAACCATGTTCCTACTTAACCCACTGTGGCTTGAAGGTGCTGCAAGGAAGGCAAAACACTCTCTGGTCATCTGCCAATTGGCCCAGGAGAGAAAAAAAAAATCCTTCCTGACCCCTAAACAAGTGATTGGCTAGATCTGCAGCATCTATCTGGCTGGATTCTCATTGCTAGTGTGGGTGGGTAGGGTGAGGCTGCTGTAATGGAGTCAGAAGAGGCTCCACAGGGCCCCTGCACCCGGTTAAACCCTGGTGTAGTAAGTGAAGGCCCTGATAAAGGCCCAGTATGAGGCCTGAGGCCTGAACTAAAATAATGGTCAAGACTTTGCTAACATAAAGCAAAGTGAAGCTGTGAGCCAGAGGCAGGTCCTGCTCACAGAAGCTGGCAAGGAAAGGGCTGATGCTACAAAAAGATACGTGCCTAAAAGGTACTGAACACTAGATATCAGAACATTCACATACTTGTACATTCCACACAGATAACAAGGAAGAGACTGACCCATCCCAATGACAGGGGCAAAGGGGTAATATGATGGATAGTTGTTTTGTTCAAACCAACATGTGCAAGGTGAGAGGTGGCACCTTATTATGTAGAGGGGTTGTACCTTGCTACTTAGAGGGGTTGCACCTCAATACGTCAGGAGTGATGTGTAACTTGTTTGTACCTGTGTATAAGAATGCATCCCTGGGGCGATGTCTTTGTCCGGCTGAGGGGGCAGTGGAAAGTCCCGCCACTAACTGAGCCGAGTCCATTGACCGTGGGTACATATTCGTAGTATGCCTTGAATTAGGCTAAGAAACCTACAGGGAACTATTATTGTGTCCAATACGGCAATAAACCTGGCCAAAGTGCCTTCGTACTTTACTAGACTCTGTGGTCATTGGGGGGTCTGCTGTGTCATTGGGAGGTCTGCTGCTGTGGTCATTCATTTCGGGTCTGCCGTGTCAGCTATTTGCGCAGAGCTGGGGCAGCACATAGAGGGAACACACGCACGCAGCCGAGTGATACCAACTAGGAGACAGCAGAGCACCAAACCGGTAGCCTCTGACAAGACCACTGACAACACCTGGGACCTGGGGAATTCTGACCAAACAGTACCCCTCCTGCCAGCTGGTCAGTGGATGCCAGAAAGTCCCAGGGGGAAGAGCTACTTAGTGTCCCTTAGCGAGCGTGCCCCTCCCTTGCTGCTGGGATTTTCCATTTTCACTGCTGGCCTCATCACCTTTCCCATTGAGGCAGTAAGGTGGCATTTCTGGAAACAGAAAGTCCAAACATTAAAAAGCTACAGTGACAGTATCCTATTGCTGTTAGCAGGTGCAAAAATAAACGAAGAATGCACACACATTTCAGTTCATTGGTTTAACATATCCCTAATTTTAGAATATGTTCTATAAATAAGCACAGGAAAGTGAAGAGGAATAGGGCTTTCTTAATACATTTCCAATTTTTCAGATCAGTATTGCAACCCTTAAATGTTTGTTTTAAGCTTCTAATCAATTGCCTCTTCTTCCCCCACTCCCAATCCTATGGCCTATTTTTTTTTCTGATGAGGCAGTGGTCATTCCAACTAAGCAGTGACAATCAAACTTAAAAAGGGTCCAGGCATTATGAAAACTGAGATTTAATATTTCTTTAGATATAATACTTTGCTAAACTGTCAGTTCATAGAGCCAATGAGCTAAGAAAAGTAATTACTTAAGTGGATTTCATGAAGAGTAGAAAGATGATTGTGCCACATTAAATAACAATTGTATCCTTAATGATGTGTTGGACTATAATACAAACATCCTTCTATGATTATATGCACTACAACATACCTTTCTAATTACTCCAGTGACTTCCTGTTCCCCCGCTAAGATGCTATGCTTTCAAAGACTATGTAAACATTATGTGAGGTGGGTTTTTTTTGTTTTTGTTTTGTTTTTTGTTTTGTTTTTTTAAACTACAATGAGTGCAGCTGCATGGTCATTGATAAATTGTCTATAAATTGCTGACAATTGCATATGAATATAATTATTATTATATCCACTTTTTTCTTATGAAACACAGTTTACTTTTAAAAATATATTACAAAATACCATAGCATTATCTTCCTTGGTAACATAAGAAAGGCCATACTGGGTCAGACCAAAAGTCCATCTAGCCCAGTATCTGTCTACCAACAGTGGCCAATGCCAGGTGCCCCAGAGGGAGTGAAGCTAACAGGCAATGATCAAGTGATCTCTCTCCTGTTGCCACTCCATCTCCATCCTACGTGGTGAACACGAGGCTATGGGGACACCATCTTTGCCCTTTCCCCAGGGTTCAGCAGGGGCCCCTGGCAAGGACAGTGGGTGCAGCTAACAGCCTGCTGTGCCTGGCAGTGAGGCAGCTGTAAAAAAGCAACACTCCGTTATATTCCTAGCATTCACAACATCCTCTGGCAAAGAGTTCCACAGGTTGACTGTGCATTGTGTGAAGAAATACTTCCTTTTGTTTGTTTTAAACCTGCTGCCTATTCATTTCATTTGTTGACCCCTAGTTCTTGTGTTAGGAGGAGTAAATAACATCTCCCTATTTACTTTCTCCATACCAGTCATGATCTTTATAGACCTCTATCATATCCCCCTTCTCTTTTCCAAGCTGAAAAGTCCCAATCTTTTTCATTTCTCCTCATATGGAAGCCATTCCATACCCCAATCATTTTTGTTGCCCTTTTCAGAAGGTTTTCCAATTCCAATATATCTTTTTTTTGATATGGGGAGACCGCATCTGCACACAGTATTCAAGATATGGGTGTACCATGGATTTATATAAGGGCAATAATATATTCTCAGTCTTATTCTCTATCCCCTTTTTAATGATTCCTAATACCCTGTTTGCTTTTTTGACCGCCTCTGCGCACTGTGTGGACATCTTCAGAGAACTATCCACAATGACTCCAAGATCTTTTTCCTGACTCATTGTAGCTAAATTAGCCCCCATCATATTGTATGTATAGATGGGGTTATTTTTTCCAATGTGCATTACTTTACATTTATCCACATTAAATTTCATTTGCCTTTTTGTTGTCCAATCACTTAGTTTTGTGAGATCTTTTTGAAGTTCTTCACAATCTGCTTTGGTCTTAACTATCTTGAGTAGTTTAGCCAATAATAAGTCTGCCTTGCCTAGTGTGAAGATGGTCAGTGCCATTTCTTTTTGAGTATGAGAACAGGTACTTAACTTTGATCTTATTGGCTCATATATCTTCTGGTGGTAAGAGACCTCATTGTCATCAAATCCATTCCATATACAGGAACAGGAGTTCATTTAGCAGTTGCATCTAATTTGCTCTTGAACACCTTTAATGAAGTTGACATGAAGCAATATTGGTGATGTCTGATGTTTGCCTCCTTCATTTATTAATGAACAAATCAGTCACTGCAGGTGATAGGGTTAGCAGGCTCCTAGAGGCAGGAACCATGTCTTCCTCTGTGTTTGTATAGTACCTGGCAGCACGTGTCCTCAGTGCTGATTGGGGCTTCTGTGAACTGCCATAATATAAATATTTTTAAACAATTAATAATTAATCTCAACATAGTTTTTAAAACTAGTTGGTTCCTTTAATTATACACTAATGGAATGATTTAATTCATCTCTTCATGGCTGAAGTCATAAGACTGATTATCCTTCTGATCATAGGCACTGACTCTGTGGGTGCTCTGGGACTGGAGCACCCACAGAAAAAAAAATTGTGGGTGCTCAGCACCCACCAGCAGCCTCATGGATCAGCTCCTCTCCCCCTTCCAGCCCTCCTGCAGGCCCTACCAATCAGCTACTCCCCCTTCTTCTTCCCACCAGTGATCAGCTGTTCAGCAGCATGCAGGAAGCACTCAAGGGGTGGGGGAGAAGTGGAGGAAGGGGTGGGGAAGGAGTGGAATGGGGTGGGAAGAGGCGGAGCAGGGGTGGGAAGAGGTGGGGGAAGGGTGAGGTCTGGGGGAAGAGGTGGAGTCGGGGCAGGATCTGTGGTGGAGCGGGGTTCGAGCATCCCCCAGGAATTTGGGAAGTTGGCACTTCTTCTGATTAAGTGTATTGGTGGGCTCATCACATTATTGGTGAAGAGACTGGTTACCTCTCAGTACTTGGCACTTAGCTGGCTGGCCTGCAGAAAGGGAGGTGTAAGTTTTATAGGACCTCAGCGTAGGGTAGACTTCTAAGTGCCCACAACTTTGTTATGATTAAGTAACTCAGGCACCCTATCTTGTTATGGGACACGGAGGCAGAGTGCCTTGATTCATATGAAACATTATACCATGGTTTAAATAAATAATGTTTTTTCTGTAACACTTTCTACTTGAAAATCTCAGAAGGCTTTGGACATTATCCACTCCTGGCACTCCTGTGATGTACTTAAAGCATATTATCCATGTTATAAGAGGGGAAACTGAGGCACAGACCATTAACGTGATTTGACCAAGATTATATGTTTATATGATTGAACATTTTCAGATGGGAAGAAAACTCAGAGCGCCTGGTTTCGAAATCTGTAACTTAATCACAAGACCATCCTTTCCCTGCTGAAGGTAGAAGATCATGATATGAACTGTAATTTCAATTCACTAGATAGTAATGACTAATATTTCACATTCTAGAGTGAAAATCATCCCTCTGCAGAGTCCTGTGCATCAGTTAAGTCCTCAAAATACAGTTTAAGCACAGCATAGGTCTTATGCTGGTTCTCTGCAGAGGGCTGAATTTCACCCATGAACACTATAAAGATGGATTTGACCTATCCCTAGCTACAAATGGGGCATTGTTTTTTATTGTAATGTTATACTGTTAGTATACACAGTTTTACACTGCATGTTATTTGTGAAAATTAGTATAAAGCTGTGGCCTAGTGAACTCCTGATAACCCTGAGTTTTAGAAAGTGTTGGGACAAATATAAAATAGGACTGATGTGGGATAATCATCTACCTTCAGTGTCATGAGTTGTCTTGTTTAACCCAAGAGGGTACTACTCCTGACACGTAATATTCCACACTGACACCTCTGAAAGTGCTGCAGAGATTCTGCATTCTATATTACTTATAAACTGAAACTAAGAGGAGCAGTGACAGGCCTATGCCAGATTGAAGTTTTATTTATTTGGTCATTTCATTCAAAGGTAGACACTGTGTCTGTGGTTTATATCCTTAAAAAAACAAATAAACTATTTATAAATGGGGAAGAACTTTTAGACACATAGATCCTATTCACTAACACTTTTATGGTTTCTTTATACTTGAGAAGTAAAGAATTTGTGAAAGTATATTTTGTGCCCAAATCCCACCGATTTTTAGGTTTTTACATTAAGATAAGATATGATCTAGTTTAGCAACACAAACTCAGCTCTCTTTTTCCCTAAAGTGTAGAAAGGACACTTCAGAGTGATTTTTTTTTATATGTACATTTTTTTCTGGAACCTAGTTGACGAAAACTTAAGAAAACACCATAAACTTGTATCTGTTTAACACTTTCATGATATTAAATAAGAATACCTCATGAGAATTTAAGGTCAGAGTGGAAACATAATTTAGCTAGTGATTTCTTTCTCATCCTGATATTGTTTTCTTTACATCACCATGTAAATGTTTTATGCAAATTTGCTTGCAATTTCATATCCATTATACCTTAAAGAGAAAACAGTAGAATAAAATCCTCGAAACTGTTATTACTATGAGGAAAGAAAACCGGAACTTCTGCAGACTTTCACAGTGTCTGTTACTGGCTATAGAGAGAAAGAAAGAAAGAACAGTTCTTCCATAATGACCTATTACTGCAAGCTCTGAGTGAAATCAGCAAAGCATGTGGGGAGACTGGTTTGTGAGTTATGTCTCGAGTGTGACTTTGGTCCATTGGAAGTTCGTTTGATCCCAACTGCACACCTTAAAAACTGCATCTTGTGTTGTAGATGTTGCAGGAAAAGAGGAAGGTCATTAGGGTTTCAGTCAGCTTTACTGAAGTCCTAAAGCATAATCTTGCCATGCACTTTGCTCTTAGAGAGCTAGAAAACCAGTATCTTTCCTTGTAATGACTTCCAGTTTACAGCCTTCATTTGTTATATTTCCTCAATAGCTGTTGTGTTGAGATTAACTGCATAAATGGTCTGCAGCTGTCTGTTATGAATTAAGGGAGTTTAATCAAAGTATTTCTAATGTACAGCATAATGATAATACATGGGGGAAGTACTATTTAAGAGATAATGATGGCTTCAGAAGATCACTGTTGTAATGTTTAGTGCATATGCCTTCAGCATTGAATTTGTTGTTGTTCTGAATATGCTTAATGGATCAGTGAAAAGCTGCCTAATGTGGGATTGTTTGATGGGGCTGACAGAGCTGGAATTAGCCCATTGCTGTTTACTGCATACAGCCATTAAGATTAATTGCTGCCAGATAATTTTGACTGTTTTTATCTTTGGGAAAAAGTGTCACTAATGGATTTATAAATTGGTTCACTATTACTAATAGTAAGACCAGTGTAACAGGATAGAATGTCAGCAGTTAATTCTAAAGATAAAGGTAAAAAGTATAAAGTACTATATGACTTGCTAGTTTTAAGGGATAATGTTATCTAATAACAGACAGACTGATATATGATGCTCATTAATGCTATTTCCCCGGCTTTGGGTTGAACCTAATAGATGCTAATAAAGTCTTATTTGATGTACCATTAAAAAGCTCAATCTGTTTTCTGCGTTAATGCACAGTGTTGTTTATCACATTTTCAGTGACTAAAACCTAGATCCTCAATCTGTTACATAACTAAACAGTATCAGGCAAGTTATACCTATTTTTGTCTTTGTTTAAATCCATGGAAGAGTTTAAGGAGCAAGTATATTTCCATATGCACTATATACAGTTCACACCATTCAGTTTCCTGTCAACTGATTTATATTTGAATACTTTATTTTACGTTCATTGTCATTGACAAATTCAGCAAAATACACCCTCCAAGAGATAAATTAATTGGTTTGCAAATGTTAGAGTATAGTAATGTGATGTGGGCAAAAGATTATCCAAGGAAAACGAATCCACATTAGAGGTTAATAGTCTGGTACGCCACATATACATGCATGTACAATGCCTCTAATTTGCTGTGTATTAAAATGAAAATTCTTTGTGCACTGAGTCTCAGATATATTCCTTGTATCTAAGGGCACTGAAAAGGCAATGGGAAGAATATGCACTAAATAGATAGAAACACAGACAGGGAATGTTTAATGAAGAGTGGGAAACCAATAACTCATGGGTAGTGACGTTTTTTTCTTTTCAAGTATAAGTGTGTAAATTATGAAGCGATTCTCTTCTCTAGTTGAAAGAGCATTTATATTTTTCATTACCCATTTTATATTGTGCTTAGAACTTTTTATTTTATTTTATTTTTGCGGGAGAGGGATGGTAAAACAGCTCTTGTCTTTAAAAGATAATCTCAGACTTAATACCAGAAGAGATTATTTTGGTTATTTTTTTCCCCTTTTGAAATGCTATCTTATGGCATATTAGGGTGGGAAGAAAAAATCCTGTGATGATAATATTTATACTGCTGTATTTGTAACTTACCAAAATGCAAATCAAAGTTCCTAATCCATTCAATTCTGTTTTCACACTCCACTATTCTGGTTTGGACTTTCCTGCATGCAACAGTTACCATGTCTGTACAGGAGCATTTTAGAAAAACTCTCACACTTCCTACCACTGGTTCAGCTGCATTTTTCCCCCTTAACACTTCTAGGAGTGGGGTTTTTTGGTGTCTTTTCTTTTGTTGTTAGTCTCTAAGCCTTTGTCTTCACAGCAGAAAAGGTGTCCTTCTACACTGAAATGCTAGCTGCAAGTCATCAAGCACATAATTTAGTGAAGCTGAAGTACTTTGGTGACTGTGGCCTGAATGTCTTCTGAGACCCCAATGGTCATCACCAGCCATTCATGGCACCATTTTCAGAGAAGACTGCAGCCTTCTCTGTGACCCAGAATATCCTGAATAAACCATATGGAATTAAAAAGATATCTATTAATTAAGCTAAACCTTGAATTGAATCTGGGTTGAAGTAGGATTAGTACCTTTTGAGGCCCATTGTATTAAACATTCCATTATGCATGTGTTATTGTGGTGTTGTGCATACCTTCTTTAGCAAGAAAGGGGTTCTAATTTATTTCCTCCATTATCAGCCCTTTGAAGCTTTCCCCCCTGGAAAGGTGTGAATATACTAGCTCAAACTGGATTCTCCAGAGATCAACAGACAACAGAAGAATTTTTTTGGATAAATAGCCTGGTTTAAAACTGGTCCATAGAAGATCCCAATCCTGAGGGTAGGATTGGAAGGACTGGGTCTACTGAGGCGTAAGACTGGGTGCTTGCTCTGAGCTGAAGTTGTGATGAACTTGAGACCAGAAAGGAAATCCCATGAGTGGAGTGTTGAAAGATGCTCCTCCGAGAGCCCATATTAAAATTGGGTGGTCTCTGGTAAGCCAATTAGCATGCAAGTAGGTTCTCTATCTGTTTTGAATATGTTTTCTCTGTAGTGTTTTTACCTTACAGAAAGGACTTTTTGGCATCTGTAACTGTAGCAATTACACCTATTAACCATCTCTGAAGAGAAAGCAATCAGGTGTGCTTGAACAGCCTATCTCTGTTGAAGGCAGGGAACTGTGCAGCCTTGGAATACCCTGGTCAGAAGAGAGAGAGGCACAAGTTTCCACCCAACAAAAGAAACAGCTGAGGAGGTAGAACCCTGAAAGTGGGTGCTCTGGCAGACCACTGATGGAAAATACTGGTGGAGTTGTTTTGAGCTATCACACCAGCTTCTGCCTCCCCTGAACTAAGAGTTCAGTTTTGTCCAAATGTGCCATCCAGTAAAGCCCTTGCTAAAGAACCAAATTCAATTTAGTTACACCACAACCAGTATTTATTTGTAAAAAGCGACAAAGAGCCCTGTGGCACCTTATAGACTAACAGAAGTATTGGAGCATAAGCTTTCATGGATGAATACCCACTTCATCAGACGCATGTGGTGAAAATTTTCAGAGGCAGGTATAAATATGCAGGCAAGAATCAGTCTAGAAATAACGAGGTTAGTTCAATCAGGGAGAATGAGGCCCTCTTCTAGCAGTTGAGGTGTGAACACCAAGGGAGGAGAAACTGCTTTTGTAGTTGGCTAGCCATTCACAGTCTTTGTTTAATCCTGAGCTGATGGTGTCAAATTTGCAAATGAACTGAAGTTCAGCAGTTTCTCTTTGGAGTCTGGTCCTGAAGCTTTTTTGCTGCAGGATGGCTACCTTTAAATCTGCTACTGTGTGTCCAGGGAAGCTGAAGTGTTCTCCTACAGGTTTTTGTATATTGCCATTCCTAATATCTGACTTGTGTCCATTTATCCTTTTACGAAGGGATTGTCCAGTTTGGCCAATGTACATAGCAGGGGGCATTGCTGGTACATGATGGCATATATTACATTGGTGGGCATGCAAGTGAATGAACCAGTGATTTTGTGGCTGATCTGGTTAGGTCCTGTGATGGTTTCACTAGTATAAATATGCGGGCAGAGTTGGCATCGAGATTTTTTGCATGAATTGGTTCCTGAGTTAGAGTGACTATGGTATGGTGTGTGGTTGCTGGTGAGAATATGCTTAAGGTTGGTGGGTTGTCTTTGGGTGAGGACTGGCCTGCCTCCCAAGGCCTGTGAAAGTGAGGGATCATTGTCCAGGATGGGTTATAGATCACTGACGATGCGCTGGAGAAGGTTTAGCTGAGAACTGTAGGTGACGGCCAGTGGAGTTTTGTTGGTTTCTTTCTTGGGCTTGTCTTGCAGCAGGAGGCTTCTGGGTACACGTCTGGCTGTGATGATTTCTTTCTTGTAGTTTGGAGAATGCTTGGTGAGTCCAGGATGGAAGCTGGACACACTACACGATCCATTGTCTACAGCCAAGTGCTGAGGTATAACTGCATTTGCTCCAACCTCTCAGACAAAGTCCAACACCTACAAGATCTTCTCCCTGGAGTCTGGCACCTATTGGCACATCACTCATATCCACCCAGTCATTTCTGGGAAAGGTCTTGTCTAGACACAGAATTAATAATGGTTTAACTTAAACTGATTATTAGACTAGTTTAGTTTCACCAGTGCAAAAGGGCTTCTGTAATTGAACTGGCACTGTAGTACTTCAGTGTAGACACTACCTGTGTTGACAAGAGGGGTTCCCTCACTGGTGTAGTTACTTCATCTTCCTGAGAGGCAGAAGCTACCTTAACAGAGGAATTCTCCTGTCAATCTAGAGCTGTCTACATGGGACTTAGATCACTTTAACTATGCCAGTCAACTTAGGGTACGTCTACACTACCCGCTGGATCAATGGGTAGTGATCGATCTATCAGGGATTGATTTATCGTGTCTAGTGTAGATGTGATAAAATCGATCCCCCATCGCTCTGCTGTTGACTCCAGAACTCCACCATGGCGAGAGGCGGAAGCGGAGTCAATGAGGGAGTGGCAGCAGTCAACTCTCCGCTGTCCTCACAGCCAGGTAAATCGACCTAAGATATGCCAACTTCAGCTACTCTAAAGACACCTGAATGTTTCTTAACTTATTAGTTATACACCTTTTGGGTTAAAAAAAATAAAATCTGCAAAATATTGGCCTCATTCTTCACTTACCAGTGTAAAGTGGAATAAACTTCACTGAAGCCAACAGAGTAACTTCAGTGTAAAATCAGCCGTCAGTTGAGAAATCAAGAAGAATCTATATTTCACACTGTTTCTCCTGTAGTGCAGTGTAAATCCAGTTTTAAGTGGAGAAACCACAGCAGAATATAATGAGAGCGATACTAACATGAATTGTTCCCATAGATTTAAGAATGAACATAATTTATCAGGAAAAAAAGCAGTTCATATGCAGCCTACAGCACTAAGGACTCTGAATGCTAATGTTCTACTCAGCAACAAAGTAAATTGCCCCAACAGGTGTTTTAGGGCTATGACAAAAGAAAGACTTTAACAAATATCCTGAAAATGTATGCCCAGAATTATTTCTACTGGGAAGGATTTAGATTTGCAGCATCCCCTTGACATCTACTTGTTTATACAGCATGTGAGTCTCAGTCTAACCGAGCATTAGGAAACAGTAATGTTATGATACTATTCTGGATTACATCAATCTCCCTGCCCCGCCTCACCTTCCTCTTTATAAGTGAATTTAATGCTGCTGAAAGGTGTCAAATTGACAGCCCCACAGAGGAAGGATCACTGTCAACAGGCACATACAGGGCCCGTTTTGCCATACTGTCTTACAAAATGCCTCAACCCTGACCTGTTCACTCTCAATCCACATTCACTTCTTGGCCTTTCTGCTGAGATTGCCTACAAATATATCAATACTGCTAGTGATTATATATAGACAGAAAGAGAGAGAGAGAGAGAGAGAGAGAAACTTGTCCACTAAGTACTGGGTTGGATTGAGGCTGCCAGCTCATTTCATATGGGTCCCCAATTACCTATCCCATGGTATGCTTAATTTACTTCTTCCTTAGTGATCTAGAGACACATTGTGGTTGTATATATTTTAATTGTATTTAAGGATACAAGCCCTGATACAGCAAAGTATTTGAAGTGCTTTAGTTTAAACATGTGAGTAATACCACTGAAGCACGTTAAAATTAGGCACAAGTTTAAATACCTTACTGAATCAGGCTCTAAAAATCATGAAATTGGCATAAAAGCATAATGTTTTTTTCATTTATTTTGTTTCTATTTGCCTGCTGTTTTTGAGCCCTTAAGATTCACATTTTCAAACTTTTCTCAGTACCCAGGAGGGATAGAATCTTCCCTTTAAAAAAAATTGAAGCTTAAATTATCATTTAACAATATGACTCCAGACGTTGGGGATTTAAGAAAAACTTAAAACATTGCAAAAGTTGACAACACTGTTCTCCTCATAAAAAGTACTGGACTCTTATATTTCAAAACTAATTTTACGGCTTATTTATTTGGTAGAATTTTTTTTATCTGCCTTTATTCTTTTTACATGCACATAGGTCTGAGACGGGAAACACAAGTGCAGTACAATGTGCTACAAAAGTGTTGAGTGATTGACCATTGAATTACTCCATAGATCAGTATCAATAATTCTTTATTTTGTTCATGAAATAATATGGTATCATTACATAACGATTGACAGTGGTCTCTTTTACAAAGAAAAAGTAAATTTAATAGAGGCTAAAACTTTCTTTCCCTACAATCAAATCTGTAAAATTAAGTAGTTAAAATTTTAAATTCACCTAATTAAAGATATCAGGGAACAAATACAGAAGTGATGCAGCAAATGAAATGGGATGGATTTTTCTTCTTATTTAAGTCAGGGCATAAAAATATTATCCTGCAATTAAATTACTTAATATGGAAGACTCTGCTTCAGACAGTTTCAGGCCAATTCTTCCCAGACTGCAGCTATTACACGGAAAAATTACATAACTTGCTTTTTTCTGCAAATCACTGAAGCCCTGCTGGTGCTCCATTATTAACATCAGACCTGTCAGCATTGTGAGTAGGCAGCAGAAAAATGTGACGTGTTCCTACCAGCAACAACAAAACCACACTTACAGTCAGAAAAATCTTCTTCCAATCCTCCCTGCACCAAAAAGTGAACTACTTAAAGTACAGCAGATAGAGAATTTACCTTATTCTGCTAGAGAGAAGAATGCGAATAAGGATTCCTGTATATGTTGTGTATTGAAGAATGCTTGTTGTTTATTTTAACCAAAGAAAATGGATCCAATTCGCCACAAGTGTATATGGATGTAAATCAAGAATAACCCAACTGAAGTTACACCTATGTAACATTGGCACGAATTCCATGGTTAGAATCAGACCTGAAGCTTCCAAGGGATGGTAGAGATCAAGCGAGGATCTAACCAGCTTCTAGAAGCTGCTCTCTTTCAGTTACAACTGCTAAACAGCTCTTCTGCAGAAATCTATTTCTGCACATTTCAAGCTAGGAATTTCCTAATTGCAGTTACTGTACGTGGAGCCTCTTTTTCTCTATCCCGGCATAGTTTTCTTTCCTTTATCTGAGAGGTTCTGGAACAGAAAATAATTGGTCTCTTGGTACCACAATGCATTTTATGTGAAATGATGGCTTGCTCATTAATATATGAAAATAATTACAATTAATCTATCCCTATACAATGATGAATAGTTCTAATTTGCACTAACTTCCCGATCTATTCATATGCCATATTACATCTTTCTGTCCAAATCCAAGGATTATCCTTTTTTAATAACTTTGTCATCGAGAAGAGGGCAAAAAAACAGCTTTCTGTAGAAACTATCAATGCCATTCTATGCATCCACCATAGAGAGTTTGTTCTTCATTGGTGGCAAAGGGCTTGATTCTCTTACCACTTTATACTAATTTTATACGAGTACACCTCTCAGACTGCAAGGGACCAAATCCTACCCATTGCTATTGTTATTGCAATGGTTGCAACTGTCTCAGCAGAAGGACTTCTTTACAATATGATGATTTTTGACTGCTGGAACCACCCCTTGAAGCCAAAAGCAGCTGGACATAAGTTGCAACAGCCCTGAGGCTGCTCTAACTTATATTAAGGACCAGCCAAGTTGCTGGCTGGACTCAGGACTCAGGAGTGTAAAGGAGTTGTCAAGCCATATTTGCCACCATCTCTTCCTGACCTGCACCAAGTGCTACTTTGATGCAGGCAAGGGTTGGGGCCAATGAGTTACTTTGGATTTATACCAATGTGAAAAGAATGTGGAGAACTGAAGCCTTTCTGCTTAGGATCAAGAAACTGATTTGGAGACCTGTATGCATGTGTACCAGAGCTTTTTATTGCTACTAGATATCCATGCCTGCTACAACTTTTAAATCTGGGTGTCTTTAGTATTCTTGGTATAATTTATGCATAAGAATATACTGTTGTGATATTCCAGTCTCTGCAAACTGCTAACCCAGCAAGTACTGTAACTTTTATATTTGCTCTATTTTATTTATCCATAGCTCAAAATAAATGCTAGGCTTTTTATTTCCTTTCCATTTCTGCCTTGCTTTGAAGAGTTCAGTGCTCCATTTCTAAAATTTCAGTCAGATCAGATGGATGAAGTTAGAGTATTAATGAAGAGAGATACCATATCTACAAGTTAGAAGCAATTAGTATTAAATGTGATTTGACACACTAAGCAGAGCATTCCTATTCCATTTTAAATCTTTCCATAAAAGAAAAATTTCAAATTATTCCAATTAGTACGCCAATGTCCATAAAAATTACGTTTTGTTTTTGTATTTGGTTCCAAACCACTGAACAACAGAACTAACAACACAAACCTGTATTTTTAAATTATTTGAATGGTTTCTCTTTGTAGACAGAAAGGGTTATAAGCTGCCATCCACTTGCAAATCTTCAGTCTAAGTTATCCAACGGTTTTCTAAAATTACATGCTGACTTTCAAAATTCAAAACTGTTGGAGAAATTGATAAAGTACAATTCTAAGTTTGTCATAAATTACCCAAACATCTGAAAAACTGACCGGAAAAAAAAGTTAGAACAGATTTTTGTTCCCCATCTGAGTTTGCACAGATCAAGACAGCAAAAGTGTGGATGAAAGCCTGGAAAAAATAAACAATGGGATGTCATAATGTTCCATACCTGAACCGGTGGTGATTTATATATTAGAGATATGGAAAAAAGGTTTAATAGTGAAGTAACCAAACTTATGGATAACACACAATTATTTTGATTGGTCAATGCTTGAGAAGGTTGGGAAGAATTTTAGAGGAACTTTTAAAGCCAGGTGAATGGGCAGCATGATAGCAGATGAACTTCATAGTTAGCAAATACAAGTTAAATGCACACTGTAGGGAGAATAATTTGAACTACTTATAAGTATTGCTTTGCTCTACATTAACTGTAACAACTCCAGAAAAAGACCTGGGTGGACCATTCAATGAAAATATCTGTTGAATGTGCATTGGCATTCAAAAAGGCAAATAATGTTTATAAAGACTAGAATAGAAAATAATACTGAAAATATTATACTATCGTTATGTAAATCAATAGTACAATCTCATCTGGAATACTGTGTTCAGTTCTGGTTAAATTATCTTTAAGTTATAGCAGAAACAGAGGGGATTTGAAGATGGTTGTGAAAATCCTGCAATATTTGAATGATGAGAATGACATAACCATTACATTAGATAGGATAAATCTTTTAAAAGACAAAATATAAGACTTCAAGACAAACTTTCCCTATAGGAAGGTTATTCCCTATTTCCTCACTATGTGGCTTCTTTCACCATTCTGTGACACATCTGGTACTAAACACTGTCAACAATTGGATACTGAGATACACGGACCATTGCTCTGATCCATTATGGCAATTGCTATACGTCTATCTTAAAATAATGTATCACCTTAGTTAATATTTTTTTGTTTTACCTTGCTATGCAGATCTGGACATAACTTTTGGATTTTTTCTTTCTAAGCTTATGGGAACTGTTGCTTGTTCTATTGATTGTGCATTAATCATATTGATTACTTAAGAATTCCCAATTAACACACTGAGGTTTGGTAGGCTCTTGTACCAAGATCAGGCCCAATATTATTAGAATTACTGTTCATTTGGGAACCCTAGGAAAATCTTCTGTATTTGTAATAATTTTATTAACACAGTTAACAAAGCTACAAACACTGCAACCCAGAAAGGTATGAGCAACTGAACATCCATATACTCAGATCATCCGTTGCAGACCAACCTGAAGTGTTAGTCATTATCTTCTTCCTCCTCCTCATCATTGCCATTACTGGTGGCCATCATTCTGGCATATCCCAAGAGTTACATCTCCCAAGGCATACAAGTCAGGATACAACTTTTGTAATGTGTTACACTGGTGCGACTATGCCTAATGCATATTCAGTAGGGTTTTCAGCTCTTTTTCCTTATCTATATTTCCTGACCCTACTAATGTTGGAGTTCCCTTCTCCGATAGGTTAATAGGCCTTTTATCTCTAGCCTATTAGCATATATGTCAATTATTGTCATGGTATTCTAGTGGTTGGATATCTGTTGATGATCCTAACTTAAAAATATCAAAAGTGAGTATCACTCGTATCTTCTCGTTACCTGTCAGCAGTTTAGTCATAACAGCATTCTATCTTGTGATATCTTATGATGAAGAGTTACTCTTGGTTAGCTGCTCATGCTAAGGCGTTTGGGTCCTTGACTAGTTTAGCTAAACTATCATTGTACAGGCCTTGAGGCTTGTAGGCTCACTGCATTACTGCCTTAACTTATGCCTATGCCTTGCCTAGCAATACCTATAACTATAGGCTACAGGCATATTTACAAAGGTATTTAGGTGCCTAAAGATACAGATGGGTACCTGTTTATGCATTTCTTTAAACCCGTCTAGGTGCGTATCTGCATCTGTAGGCATCTAAATACTTTTGTAAATTCTGGCCCATAGAGACTAAGTACTAGGTCAAGGTGGTACCCATTTATGAATATCTCCTCCAGCCCATAGGGGAATAGTAACATCTATAGATATATCTACTAAAAAGTCGTCATTTTTGATGAAACATAAGGAATGGGTTAAATAGAACTATTTTCCCACCATGCTACAATATATCCATTTCTAATAGCTGATAGAGAACCAATAAAAGTGTATAACAGAGTTTGAGATCAGAAAATGTTCATCAGTCAGCAAACGCTTCTAGCCAGAGCTTGGCAACTAGGGACAGGAGTGAAAAAATTACCTTTGAAAATTGGAAACACCCTCCAAAATAGTTGGTGGACTTGCCTGTATTTTTTAATCTGATGATTCCTTCCTAGGAAAAGTGGAAACAATGTATTTAAAAAAAATTCAGTACATTGACTAAGTAATCAAGCATTTAGTTTGCTTTAGTTTATAACCCTTTGTTACAATGTGTCAATCCTGTTTATCTAGGAAAAAAAGAATAAATTTCAGGGTGAATTTTTTTACTCTGCTTTAGGACCTTAGATTTGCAGGTTTAGAGGCTAAAATCTGATAACCGTATGTTTGAGATTTAATGCTGTATTGTGAAATAGGGGATACTGGAATATTAGCCATGTTCAGTCCTGGACCTATGGAGGAATGTGTGAGTACAGCCTCTCTGTATGCCCCCAGTGTTATATATGTATGAGGGACAGACAGACACCCAGCTGAATCAGAGAAACACATACAAAGTTGGCAACTCCTTTCCTGAGTGCCTTGTTAACATCATAAAACGGTATCAAAAAGGTAACTGGATGAGTCTCTCTCAGGAGTGCTGGGCTGCTGTTGCTGCTCCTACCATCTTTTCTGCATTTACATTTCCTCCCTAAAGTAAAAGTTCTCAACTTCCTTTGAGTCTTTGTAGTTACTTATTCATGTTAGTCCCAAAAGGCCACCGAAGAGCTCAACTAATTCCTGCCCAAATATGCCCATTGTGGATTTTGCTCTTGGATTCTAAGAATCATTGTGTGTGTGCCTTTACTTACAATAAAATAATTTATAGATGCAAAATTTACCTCTGTGTTCATATGCATTTTATTCCTGAATACAAACAAAACTGTTATGGGCTAGCCAGGTAATATGCTCACTCACTTACCAACCCACGATTATTTACTATGTAGTCCTGCTAGATTAGATAATCTCTCGAGGTCCCTTCCAGTCCAGGGGTGCTGGAACAATTTGTATAGTGGGGGTAATGAGAGCTATTGAACCAAACTGTAAGCCCTGTATATAATGGAAACCACTTCAAGGCACGGGGTGCGGCAACACCCCCAGCACCCCTAGTTCCAGCATCTATACTTCTATGATTCTATGATTATCACTTATTTTCCTCTGCCCTTTTTTGCAGCTCAGTGTCCATCAGTGGAACCAGCCATGGAGTCTGTGAAGTATGTAACCTGGGGCCCTCCTGGTTTGGGGAAACTATAAATTTTGCATTTGTTTAAAACAGAGTCTAGCCCTAGTGCATATAAATTACATTATCCTACATTACCCTGTTACCCAAGGGCCATATGAAAAATATGCCCCTTAGTGGTTTGGCAGTGTCTAACACAACTTTTTCTCTGACTTGTGAATTAAGAAAAACAAAAGAGTGCTATATTTAAAAAGTGCAACTCTCCCCTCCCCTTTAGAAGTTATAACTTTCTGTTTTTTAGCAATTGTAATCTGTAACATTGCAGCCTTAGAAGGTAATTTACAAAATAGGACAAAATTACCTGATTTTTTTGGATCATTTGAAAGAACATTCTGGTTAAAAGCATATAAAATGTCTTAAAGAATCTCTAAAGTCTTCACCCCTGCTTGAGATTTTAATTTACTCAGAGCTAATAAATTATCCCCTTTCAGCAGCTATAAAAAAATACAGTTAAATCCTTTAAAAAATTTAATGTGTTCTGTTGACTCTTAAGCAATTTAGATACACACACTCACAATTTGGGGTGGTCAGTGCACCAAGGTTAAGGCTGAAAAGAGGTCAGATTAACACTAACCCCTCTGCCCCTTGGGATTGCCCAGGGTGGTATTAATGAATGTGATTTCCCCCTGCATGTATAGGTCTGATTGTTGGATAATTACTTTTCCGCAACAGCATTTAACAAATGTCCCTGTTCAAAGTCCAAGCCCATTTTCTGTACAGCTGGAGGAAGCAGCAGTGGAGATGGAGACGGGGAGGGGAGATTATATGGCCATAATCAGGAAAGTGAACAGCAGATTTGGGTCACTTTGGTAGTCAGGTTAGCTGAAACACAAAGGCTCGCTTCAGCTCAGGCAGGGCTCTGTGTTACAGTTGCACAACTTATCAGAAATATTTTTTCAGACTATCAATTATTATATTTGAACATTTCATCCTAGCTCAAGGGAGCCCTTAGCAAGCTGTAGCAAAAATCAATCCAGTTTTACAACTTTAACCTTGGCAGTGTTCCAACTCTTTATCTACCTCACCCAGTAATTTAAAGATACCATATCTCTTTCTGTGGTATAGATATATAAATATATTCAAATGTATGACATATCTGATATTAATAATACAGTTTGTACCAGGTAGTTTTGGTAGGGTTAGTTGGGGTGGGTATTTGTTTTGTTTTTTGAAGAATAATATTTATTACTACCCCACTGGTTGCTATTTTCACTGCCTTTAATGTGGCATAGATTTCATTCTAACAGGATCTAGGTTCTTCATATGGCAGCAACAAACAGGGTAGTGGTTTGTTTATTTTTTTTAAGTAAAGTGACTGAATATGTGAGCCCAGTCTCATTCAGATTGTTTCAAAACTGGTTGCAATTATAAATGGCAACATCTCAGAAACTCCCTAAAAATGTATTTTGAGGAATCTGCCTGGGGTTGCAAGTTCAGGTGCTACTCCGGCAGGTTACATGGTCAGACGTCAAGTAGCTACACATGCACATGTATGTAGAGTATTTAATGTATAGACAACATGCCTGACTTCACTGGAAAGGGTTATGAATCAAAAGCAACAGTGGCAGTGTTTTAAAAGCAAGCTGTATTGCTCTTCAAAAAGGTGACTACCTCCCAGATGGTGGGAAATTTTGGATTGCAAACACTAGTCTTGGATATTGCTACATTGGTGTAGACTGCAAAAATAGATGGCAGATGCTGGGCTTCAGCAGAGCTATGAAGGAATCGGCATAAAAGGAGAAAATCTATCTTAGAACTGCACTCTGAAGGGGGGGTTATGTTTATTTTAGAAGCATCCACAGTCTCTATTCCTCTACTGAACATGCATGTAGAAGCTCACAGAGATGAGTCCCTGATGAGACAAGACCAGTTTTCATGTTTCTTATCCTCCACTTGAAGTTCAAAATGTATTTTATCCTGTTTCAACAAATCTTATTTTATTAAATTCCTTCACTGTATTTAGCCTGAGGGCTGATAGGCCTCTCTCTTCATTTGTGTCTTGCAAGCTTGTACTGAGTAAATGTTAGAAAGGCCATAGCAGTTAAAAGACAAAGAGTTTGATTCATACCTTGAGTTCTTCCAGCATAAGCCAACCTGTGGCCCCCAGCAGTGGAAAGTCCATTTGAGAGGATGGGAAATCATAGTGTCACAACATGGCTGCATCCCTCCTTCCTTTGTGGCGGGAGGACTGTGGACTCACTAGTGCTGCTTAAAATGGGTAGGGAAATTTTGAATGAAGGGGGACCAGGGCAATTGGAAAAAGCATGAATTGAGTATGTTCCTTGGGCAGCCTTTGCAGGTAAGGCTCCTATCTCCTGTCCCTCCCCCACCAGTCAGAGTTTAAAATCACAGTACCACCACCTGTCCTCACCCCAAGGTGAATTGTCCCATGGGCAGAGCTGCCCTTGTGTGAAAGGGGAATCCAGTTCGCATCCCCTGCCTGTGAGTGAATTAAGCCAATAACTTAGGCTAATCCTTTACATTAGCCACAAAACAAATAAAACAAATAAATTCTGACATGTTCATAGTGTAATCTGTAGTTTAAAAAATCATTTAATTATATATTCATTTGAGGGATTGGTATGTTAAGTATATAATGTGGTTTTTCTCTCTTCCCAAGTGATGTAAAACCAGTATCCAGCCACCACTGATGGTGTTTTTGTTAGCTCTCACAGATTAGGCAGGGAATAGCCTAATCAGTACTTGGATGGGATGCTTATAAGGGGAAAAAATCAGGGTATTCTTGAAGGGGGGGTTGGTTATTCAACTGTTGGCAGACATCCCTCTAAATCTCCATTGAACCAAAGCCCAGTATTATATTAGATGTCTACTAGTGTACTGCTAGGCATTCCATCTTTCAGATCTGACATAAAATTAAGGTTCTGACTACTTACGTTTATTAAGAAGCACCTAATACTTTACAAATGAATAGAGAAATGACTTGACCAAATTCTGTTATATGCAACAGGCAGAAGTGAAGGAGTCCAAATGCATAGTCTTTTCTCTGGTAAAACTACCAATGAAGTCAATGGAAGTTTTACACGGAGTAGGGAAACAGTGGGACTACAAAATTAGGCCCATTATTGTTTACCTGAGAAACCAAACTTTGCAGAAATAACTACGGGAAAATATAAATGTTGTGATATATTGTCATATAGGAGGAAGAAAATCAGGCAATTCAAGGGCAAGGCTCAGACGTCTGATTTCATTTTCTACAGTTAAGGATGAAGTAGTAGCCAGAACTTTCACGTTCTGAACCTATCTTGATTTTTGTCATTCAAGAATCAAATAGTAAATATTTATTAACAAAGCAACTCTCCACCCCTCCTGCCTTCCCTTTGTAGTTTGGGCATATGATGTTATGAATTTATTTTAACAAGGGAAACAAGGGCATTCCTCCTAGGTTTCCATCAATTCTGGTGCCATTTCATTAGTTATTTAAATGTAGTTTCTGTATTAATTTTTCATATTGTAGTGAATTCTGTTTCCAGCAAATACACATGTATCTAGTTTTTCAACAGTAAATACATAGATATTAAAAATATTTTTATCTGAAAACCTTCTTATCTTTTTGCTTCTTGTAGCATTGGTCATCATCCCTTGTTCTTACCCACTTGACTTTCTTTCCCCGCCCATTTCATCCTCCTCTCGTTATACTCTTACGGTGTCCACCACCAGGGAATTGTTCTGCCTTTATAGCAGACAGTTGATGGGAGACAGAGACTTCCTCTAGATCTTTTTGTGCACTGAAAATTCCTCTTCAGTTATCTCATGGTCTGGTGGAAACTGTTGCTATTTTTTAATTGGACAGCATAGAAAAAGAAATCAGAGTTAAGCTGAAGTTGAAAGGCACATATTCTTGAAAAATATATTCTGCTGGATATGTGATCCCTTCTAAGCAGAGAGAAGATGGAGAACGTACCCTACCAGCATCTTTCCACCCTCTAACCCAATAAAAATGAAAGACACAATAAATAAATGCATAGGGTTGTATCCCTTAGAAGCTCACAGTGGTCTTGCCTTCATGTGGTACAGACTTATCATAGTCAGTGCATGAGAAGTCTATTCATTCACCAGCTAAATGGTGCCTAGTGCTGAGATGATACTATGTATGAGGTGGGAAGTGCTGTCTCCAAGAGGCAGACTTTCAGTCTGAAAAGTGGGAACTTGTCTCCCTCATACATAATGTTATCAGGGACATTGTGTTTTTATATGTGAGTTATGACAATATTTCTTAATTTGTTCATTGTGATGACAGGCGATCATAGCTAAAGAAATAATGGCAATGGCATTTGGCACCAGTAAAGAAGCTCAGAGTTGAAATTTATTTATATAACTTTTGGTTTTGTGAAAAAGTGTCATATCTTGTGTGTGTGGTTCCATACACTGCATGTATATGTATGCCTACAGACTAGATAGATAGATAGATAAATCCTAGGTAAGAAACTGGGTCAGACATCACATATATAAAATATACACACCTACCTATACTTGGGGGGAGGGATAGCTCAGTGGTTTGAGCATTGGCCTGCTAAACCCAGGGTTATAAGCTCAGTCCTTAAAGGGGCCATTTAGGGATCTGGGGCAAAATCAGTACTTGGTCCTGCTAGTGAAGGCAGGGGGCTAGACTTAATGACCTTTCAAGGTCCCTTCTAGTTCTAGCAGAAAGGTATATCTCCAATTAATTATTTATTTTTATTTACTTGTGCATGTGTGTATTTATGATTACTTAAACCAAACTCTAGTAATGAATGTATTAAATTAAATAGCCCTCCTACCCTCTCAGCATGGGAAGAGGGGATGTTGGCCAGACTGGCAGGGAGAGGAACACTCCCTAGGTTCCTGGCCACCCAGCAAGGGTGAGGGTGAAGGTTGTATGCCCTTCCTGATGCTGTCATCCCCTTCATTCTCCTGGGGGCAGCATCTACCATGGTGGGGAAAGGCAAGGATTCAGGTGGTACTCGGGTTGGAGTTCTCTGTGCATGATTGGCTGGTTCAGGGGAATCAGCCAGTTCCTGTTGCACTGACCATTTTCATACGCACCTAAGCAACACCCATCCACCTTCCCTGAGATTCCTGGTATGCTGTGGGCCTAGCAAAATGACCTGTGGCAGGTGTCAGGAAGGAATTTTCCTTCATGGTAACTAGATAATGCAGTGAGAGTTTTCAACTCCTTTACAACACCTGGGAAGCCTAATTTGGTAAGGAGAGGGTTAGTATTGTTTCAGTTTTTGGCTGGTATACTATGTGGAGACGGATGCTTATTAGTTGGCCAGCTTCTGAGCACTGGTTTCTGTCCAAAGTTTGGCATTGCCGCCCCCTCTCTTTCCTTGTTTCTTCTCACCAGGAGAGGGAGTGTGAGTGGGATCTTAGTAGCTATCTGGTGACTTGGGGAGGTGAGGCAGAAAATGCATGACTCCATGAGCCAGATTCTCAGCTGGCGTAAACTGTGAGAATCCATGTTTTGATGTACAGCCCTGTTGTCTCACACTGGGCTATTTCTTTCCATAGTTATTGTTCACCCCATAATTAAGCTAGTTTAATAAAGTTGCACTCTGCCACTTAAACCCATCGTCTTGACCCTCTGGGTGTCTAGGTAATAGCTTATAGTGCAAACATCTAATCCTAAAATCTCCTTTTCAATACATGCAGTGTTCAAACTGCTAGTACATATGTTAGCTACAACTGGTTGGGACTTTTCTGTCAGACTGATTTTCTAAATCAAATTTTTCTGTGTTCATTTTGATTTTGCTAAAAAAAAACAATTCAATGACGAAAATTGAAATTAATTATTTCATTTTGGGTTTGTTCAACCTGAAGTGGAATATTTTTTTCATTTTGAATCAGTTTAGCAAAACATTCATCTTTAATTCCCTGTGGCACATGGCCTTATGGGAGCTGTAGTTCCAGCCCCCATTCTTTCCCATGGACTGGGCTGCTTGGATTACTACATCTCCCAAAAGAAAATATGCTTATATGACTGATATGTTTAGGTCGTCATGGAAGTCACCTGTTCTGGGTGCCTTATTGGAGATATAATCCAGCAAAGGAGCCTGGCCCATAAGGGAGAATGGGGGCAAGAGGTTAATGAATTACAAATCCCTCAGGGCAATGTGAAAATGTGGCACAATGTTGAAATGACTTAAAACAAAGCTTTTCTGGTCATTTCAATAAACCATAATGAAGCATTTTGATTTTGAGAATGTCAAAATGTTTCATTTTAATTAAAATTTCCAAATGAAATGTGCTGACATTTTTTGATTGAATTTTTTCACAATTTCCATTCATAAGAACATAAGAATTTTCCAGGGAAAATCTTGAAATGTTAAGCTTTTGTCCTATTTGGGAATACAAACAATATGAAATTTAAATTTCCCTCAGCTCTAATCTTAGCTACTTGTTTACTCCATCTTTGATGTCTTTGAGAGTAAATAATATTTGAAAATAAGAGGTCAGCATAAGATCCTGGATAAGTAATAAGTAGTATGTAATGTAGTATGTTAATGTTTTATTGTAACTTTGCCTTAATGAAAAGGTTTTTTTAAAAAGAAGACACCTACTTGATATATTTTAAATATTACTAAAACTCATACTTGAAGAACCGTTGTTGAATTCAATTCACTAGCCAATAGTTTTATTTATCGTTAATCATTGATAAAATGCTTTGAATCATAGAATCATAGAATATCAGGGTTGGAAGGGACCTCGGGAGGTCATCTAGTTCAACCCCCTGCTCAAAGCAGGACCAATTCCCAACTAAATCATCCTAGCCAGGGCTTTGTCAAGCCTGACCTTAAAAACCTCTAAGGAAGGAGATTCCACCACTTCTCTAGGTAACCCATTCCAGTGCTTTACCACTCTTTTAGTGAAAATGTTTTTCCTAATATCCAACCTAAACCTCCCCCACTGCAACTTGAGACCATTACTCCTTGTTCTGTCATCGGGTACCACTGAGAAAAGTCTAGATCCATCCTCTTTGGAACCCCCTTTTAGGTAGTTAAAACAGCTATCAAATACCTCCTCATCCTTCTCTTCTGCAGACTAAATCAATTCTTTTATTAATTATATTAGAGAGGCAAATGTCGGCAAGGTCATATCTTTTATTGGTCCAACTTCTGTTGGTGAAAGAGACAAGTTTTCAAGCTTTCACAGAGCTCTTCTTCATAATACTTCATATTACCTTTCCCAGACCTGAACAACAGAAGTTGTTCCAATAAAAAAATATAACCTCACCACCTGATCTCTCTAATATCCTGGGACCAACATGGCTAGAATAACACTGCATACTTTAATTATATTATCACTTAAATGCATACATTAATGTATTTCTTGCTTGAATTTTTTGTTTTTATTAAAATAAGTACCTGGGTAATGTAACAAATATATTTCTGATGAAGAGAAGGAATTAGTTGTTGAAATGTAAAGCCAGAGAATCAGGAGGAGTAGCTGAACTGGTGCCAGTCATATCAGTTGTCACTCTGTAAAAATAACTGCTAAATAAAGATAAAGCATTGGTCACTTATATTATCAAGGGAGTTGTATGTGTGCTTCTAATGGAACTCTCTAGGTGGCCAAAAGATTAAACAGCTAAGATGGCCTTTCTGTCTAGTCAGTGCCACTGATGAGGTGCTCAAGCAGGGCCTGCAATGTGTGTCATGTATGTGCTCTCACTCTCCCCTGCCAGCTAGCTCGCTTCTTCCTCCTCTACTTAATTGTGTCTGTCAAAAAAACCATACTGCATGATCTTTTTGTATTATTATTTGGGTAACTTAAGGTTTATATTTTTAATGTCTCTCCATCTCTCTCTTTCATGTCCATTTTAGTAACCAAAATAATGTAGAGAAGTATACTGACTGAAAAAGGTCAGACAAAAGTGAAAATATTTCCCAAGAGGGAATAAGAATCAGAAACATACATTCATATTAAATAGGTACTCATCTTTAATCCTTAGTTGTTGAATTCTATTCTTCCTGAACTATAGGAGTGAATAGTTGTTTCTTTTCCCATCTCAAATGGCTATACTCCTATTTTATAAAAAGATATTTCTGGCATCATAAATCAGCACAAAAATCAGCACAGAATTAGCTCAAAAAGTTAAGCAATTAATACCTAAAAAAAATTAATTTCTATGCCATGATCTTAATATTTTTGTCAGCATTCTGTGTGTATGTCTAGATCTATAGATATACACGCATTCAGTTTAAATTGTGTTGTGTGTATGTATATCTATAGATGCAGTGTACATAGATACACTGATAGAGTATGATAGATGCACACACACAAAACAATTTAAATAGTATTATGATCAGAATATAGAATGACAAAAGTCATAGAATTCATGGCCTTGGATGAGAAAAAAGGCTAGGTCATGAGTTAGTGACAGAGTGGCAATCTTAACAGCTTTAACTCTTTATTTCCTAGACTTTGTTGGATTATATCAGATCTGACTATGGGAAGATATTAATTATAGTTTTCTCTGTTTGTTTCTCGTTTTGAAAGGAAAAAGTGGGTTAGCACTATGTTTTTATTTGACAGAAAGAAAAACACAGCAGTATTTGGAACAAATATATAGTAAGCGGCCTGGTTTTGTTTTGAAAAGTTGTAAGTGGTGTGATATGGTCTATAGGCTTGATCTAAAGCCCATTGAAGTTAGTGGAAAGACTCCTAGCGACTGCAGTGTGCTTAGGATCAAGTCCTATCCTCTCTGTGTAACTTATGTTCCAATCCCTTCCTGAGCACTTCTGAGTATCATTTTTCAAGGTAGGCCATGTGTTCTTGTTGATTTTGCACATCTTAGGGAATCAGCTGGATCAATATAAATATGAACCTGCTTTTGGAAATGAGGCACAGGGTAGTGTATCCAAATATGTACTTAATACTAGGAGGTAAAATTCCTTTTCATTGTCTTTTGATTTAGATTACATTCACCACACTGCATATTTCCTACCCAGTTGCAGTCAGGGACAATGACAAAACCAAAAGTGGCTAGAGGTGGGAACATAGAAAACAGAGCTGCTAAATGTCACTTGCCAATCAGTGTGCACCTGCTAATGAAGCTGACATGTTTGGACGAGGCAACCCTATTTGCATTTGTCATGAGAGTGAGACATTAGCAGTGTGAATACTGAGAGGGACAGATGTGTCCCAGCAGGGCTGCCACCTCAGACAGCCTGCTGTGCTATCAACACCAGATAGGCTGCCAGCCTGAGTGATGCCACCTAGCCTCGCAGGAGCCTGGTGATGCTGCCAGACAAAGCACAAGAATAGGGAGACATATGTACTTCAAGGAATCCATGTGATCCCGGCTAATGGACCCAATATACAAATAGGCCAATACCTATTCTGTGCGCTGAAATGATGTGGTTATTTTTTAAGGAATGGTTGTCTTAGTGCTATATGAGATTGCACTGCATTGATTTTATAGGACTGTTTCTTGCTGAAGTTGAGAAATTGCATTGTAAATAATTCAGGATGCCTATTTCTCATCTTTCTCATACAGTGGACCATCTTGAACATGATAGTAAAAATAATGGGGGGCAGATTAATACCTATGGCAAGTATTCTTGTACTTATGAAATCCAGAAATTAAGTAGTCTGAGTCATAATAAGACCATTCTTGGCCCAGGTACACAGTGGACATTGCATTTTGACTGAAGTAGGGATTATTTTATATAAGAGAAAGAATATTATAAATAGTAATATTTTATTCCATTTGAAAAAACTTTTTTTAACTATTCTTCTATGATTGTTATGTGAGAGTGAATGTGATGAATATCAAAAAAGAGAGTAGAAAGAAAGAGAGAGAGTGGGAATAAGTAGTACTCCTATCCACTCCTTATATTTTGGTCTCAAAACTAGGACACATGAGATTAATTTGACAGATATTCCCTCTATTTGTACTTTTCCCAGGGATCCTCTCATTTACTCACCTTTTCTCATAATCCACAAATGAATTCCATCACTCTACCCTACTCTCAGCTCAGATGCACAGACACACAATTCAGTGCTACACCTCTACCTCGATATAACGTGACCTGATATAACACGAATTTGGATAGAGCATGGTAAAGCAGTGCTCCGGGGTGGGGCAGGGCTATGCACTCTGGTGGATCAAAGCAAGTTCAATATAACGCCGTTTCATCTATAACGTGGTAAGATTTTTTTGGCTCCCGAGGACAGCGTTATATCAAGGTAGAGCTGTACTTACATTACAGATGCACCATATTTGAAGATAAACAATGCATATATTATATTGCAGTTAATCAAGGTCTCATGTACTCTGGGGAAGGAGAATCTGAATTCTAGGGATTCTGTGGCACCCTGAGGTGACAGACTGGAAATTCTGTGGGAGCTTCATTTTTTTTTAAATGAAGTTATATTAAAGTGCAAATAAATAGTATAGTCAGTGCAGTAGCTCTAGCATTCTTTATTTCGATATTAAATTCAGTGTGTCTTATGTTATTCTAGGATTTTATACTGCCACTCATCGCTGTAGTATCTGAGTACCTTCCTTATAAAAAGCCATGGCAATATAGTGGCTTCTCTGGCATGTCTTCCTTTTTTTGGAGTAGAACTCTGCTTTGGGTAGGGCAATTGGGCATTTTATGCTATTTTTGTATTTTATGTTTTGGACAGTCCAACAGGTTTTGTGTTGACCATGCACCGCAGCAGTGTAAAAGATGCCAGCAGAAAGCTTGCAGATTCAGCAGTGGAGTAGGAGCTGGGGGGACTTTTGGCACTTGTGGAGGAGTCAGAGACAGTTTTCAATTATGAGATAAACACTTTAGATAGACACTGCTGATAAAATGATTAAATGATCAGTAAAGAAATAGATAATAGCGTTGGATATTTGTATTGTCATTTGTTGAGTTCAGCGTGAAGATGCAATTGAGATGAATAGGGCAAGCCTTACCTCTCAAAGCTATTGTTTCAGGCTGTCTGCAGACTTAGGAAGACAATACTGCATGGATTTACATTCAGTTCACATTGTCTTCACCAGATGTAATGGAAACATTCTTTTGTAATTGAAAACTTATATTCTGGTCCCCAATTCTGCTACCAGGGGTGGCTTCTATCACAGTGGGATTGCATATTTCACAGGCCCTGAATTTAACATTCATTAGATAAGTTGGAAGTTTGAAGCACAGGGCCTGAAAAATCTCCCATTTACTTCAAGTAAGCTTGTGGATCAGGCCCATAGAAAGAGTAGCCACACTGACATAAATGTTCATCCAAGAGCTACCCTAGAATCACTACAGTGCAAATTACATCGTTCTCTTCCAAATAGCCTTAGAAATAATATCTGAACAGTTGTGATACAACAATGTAAGCTGCCTTTTGATTCTCTTCTTTCAAAAGGTCAAACTTTAGCTGAGTTTATACTCTTGACTCATCATTGAGTTCACACCTCATTGTATGCTGGGATTTAGAATTTACCGTGTTACCAAATAGCAGTGTGCAGTGTTTTTTAGGCTTCTATAAAAGCTACATGTTGTATATTTACATAACTTGATAGCCCTTGGTTTTAAAAGAAGTTCAGATTTACTGTTCCTATTTGCTGGTGTCTAAAGTCAAGGGCGTTCAACATTCCAGATCAGTCATTAACATAGTAGTATTGCTAATTCATATTATGTTGCGCAGGGTATTGTTATGGAGTGGAGCATTAGAGGCTACTTCAATACCATAGACTCATAGAAATGTAGGGCTGGAAGGGACCTTCAGAGGTGATCTAATCCACCCTCCTTCAGCACCAAGTACTCCTAAAAGATAGAGTAGGGTAGGAATTTAAAAGAATCTGATAGAAATAAGGGCTGATGCTCATGTGAATAAAGGTGGAAGTAATACTGACTTAGGATGCACCCACAAAACTGAGGAAGAAAAAATGTAAAGGAGGATGATTATATAGATTTGAGCTATGACATGAATGAAGCCCCTCCTCCTTCCCAGTAACTTTTGTTATTTCAAGGTATGAATTACTTTGTGCTGGTCAATTAACCATATGGAAAGAGATCGTTAGTGGAATGTCCCAAAGATCAGTGTTAGGACTGCTGGTGCTCAAAAGACAGCATCAACTTGTCAAAGTTGTGTTTTATTATAATTTCCTTCATATGTCAAAAGTCTGTGTATTATCTAAAAATCAATAGATGCATGACTTCTTATCAGTGTTCTAAAGCTGAAAAAAAAGACCTCTAATCCAAAAAACTTTAGATGCAAGAAAATCCATTTCAGGGGAGAAAATAAAATAAAAAACGACAGGCCAGCCACATGAAGGCATGCCATCAAGACAATCAGAAACCTTAGAAAATGCAGCTCCCACAACCTCAAGATGGGGAGGCTTTATCTGGACTGGCAATAAAGAAGAGTAGTGGCTCCTTTAAGGGGCTCTTCCTTGGGAGTAGAGAAGGTAAGGTGACATCATGTGAACTGATAAGCAGTCCAGTGGAGCTCAGGTAAGCCATTGCAGCCTCCATACCTGAGGAGGGTATATAAACCCTGTCTCTCCAGCCTGAACCCCATCTCACACCCAAAAGCAGCTCCTACCCTCCTGCTCCTGGGATTAGCGTATGATGTGGTTTTCTGGTCTGCTGTGGGCATTGAGCTAGTTGCCTTATTTGGGACCAGGAAAGAATTTTCCCCCCACTGCCATTTTTGCTGAGATGAAGTGGGTTTTTAAGCCTTCCCCACAGCAGCTCAGAGACTTGGTGGATGTAACCGTGCCTTTGTGGGTCACAACTGAGAAATACCAAATTCAGGACAAAGAAAGAATGAAAGAAAGATGAGAGTTACAGTTGGTTAAAGGAATTAAATACATACAACAATTGCAAAGTTCTTGGATCAGGCTTGTAGCAGTGATGGAATAAACTGCTAGCTTAAGTCAAGTCTCTGGTTGCTTCCAAATCATTGGAAGGTCTTTGATCCCTTGGTTAGAATGCTCCCATTAGTATAAGTCCATAGTCCAGAGGTTGGAGTATGAAAGAGGCAAAATGGAGGTGTTATCAGGGCCTTTTATAGTTTCTGCCATGTGGAGGAAAAGCCCTCAGCATAGCTAGTGGAAAATTAAAGGTGACAGATAGTGTTTGGGCAAGACATATGTCCATGCTTTGACAGTAGAAGCCATTACCTATACCTCAAACAGCCCATTCACAGGAAAGTCCATTCAGGGTAGATGGGCGTCTTCCATTGTAAGCTAAATGCTCATTGATGAGCCACTTAATTTCAATAGTCCCTTCAAGATGTGCAGGCTAAATACCTTGTGGGCATTACTCCAGGAGCAAACATTTGAAATCCAGGTATAGAGCCAATACTCATAGCTTCAAATACAAAAACAATACATGCATGCAAATAACATGATCATACTCCCCAAATCATACCCTTTCCATAGACACCTTACTTGACAACCTTTGTACAAGTTTTGTTGCAAATATATAACAGTGTTTGCAGCGATGATCTATAGAATCATATTTTTATCAGATAACATCACAATGATCACAGATCAGGAGGTGAGGTTCAGTGTGGTGTCCAGTACAGGTATTCGTTCTGCAAGGGGTCTGGTTCTCTGAAAACAGGAAGTGGAAGTGAACATAAGACAAAGCCTCCCTTAAAGAAGACTGGCAATGGGATTAGGACTCCTAACATCCGATACACCAAGGAGATGACCCTTTTTATTCAGCCCCTTAGCACTCATATCAGGGCAGAGTGGTGTGATCCCAGTAACTGCCTGGGGACGAGCTGCAGAGAGGTGGGGGAGAGACAGCAGGCCTCCACCAGGTGGAAACAATTAAGGAAAGAATGATAATCTGCACTGTATAAATTATTGTTGGTTAGTTCACAGATGAGTTAAATAATAAAGTTGTAGCCTAATTAAACCACCTCCATTGCATGTTGTCTTTCTTTCCACTTATCCGGGACAAGAATCAGATCTTCAGATGGTCAAGTTAAACAAAATGTAATTAAGATAACTTGGTTCCAAGTCAGAGCCCCACTATTATTAAATCTAAAAGAAGGCAAGTTTTAAGGCAAGAAACAGTGTGGGACAATTTTATCCCTTTTTAATGGTTTTTAAGAAGTTTTGCACTGAGGTGATGGATCTTGTTTAACTTGATCATTTTTAAACAGCTACTCCTTGGCTGACATGGCTGTTTTCAAAGGTATTACATTATTAATATTTGTTTGTATGTTCTGTTTTGTGTTTAACTAGGCTTTTCAACATGTGAAATGTTTGTACTTGATTTGACTTTACTTACAGACCCTGATCTCATATCCCAAGAATAAAGAAGGTTCAGCCTTGAGGTAATCTCTGAGGGACTGAAACATTCCCTTCTATTGTGCTTGGCATATGTCATTAGCACTTGTAAGTAAAATAAAACTCTTGATTTAAAAATGCAAGTGCTCGGTACCTGCAATTCTCAATAACTTCAACAGGAGTTGCTGATGCTTAGTGCCTTTCAGGACTCAGCCTGTATACTGAGTTTGATATATTGTTTCTGTTTTGGTATTTCTTCGCTACTGAGTGTTCCACTGAGAATTTACTGGCCTTTTGAAGAATACTCCTGGCTTCGTGTACATATTTGTCCAGTTGTAGGGGGAGGGAGGGGTTGGGGAATGGGTGTGTGTGTTTGTTTCCTTCCCATGGACCCTGTCAAACTGAGCATATTATTTTGCTGTTTGATGAAACATATGTCACTCTATGTATTAACTATTTATAAGAGTCAGAATGTGAGGTGGAAAAGTCCTCTCTTCAAGTTCCACCTGCAACCCCATAAAAGTTCTTTCCCCTCTCCCCTGTTAAAGTGATTAACAGTGAACAGTGTTGACATTTAATCTGCTATCATGCTTCAGAGTTAACCTACCAGTGAAATGATTTCTCAGTAATGTGGTCTGTCTGCATCCAGATTTGGAAAGACAGCAACTGCACTGGGGAACATTTGGAAGGTTTTCTGTGCAGCCATAGGAACTTGAAATATATATATTTTTTTAGGATGAAACCTTAAACTCTGCAGAAACTGATAGAACCACCAAAGATGCACTAGTGCACTGGACCTACCAGTACTAGCCCAGTTCAATCCCCTATAGGGCCAATTTATAATTAACTAGTGCATATTGACACTTGTGGATCTAAAGGCGGAGGAGGCCTGGAATTACTTCAAGATGCAGAAACTATCAGAAGCCTGCATTCCAAGAAAGGGGGGAAAATATCATAGGCAAGAATTGTAGACCAAGCTGGATGAGCAAGCATCTCAGAGAGGTGATTAAGAAAAAGCAGAAAGCCTATAAGGAGTGGAAGATGGGAGGTTAGCAGGAAAGCTACCTATTGAGGTCAGAACATGTAGGATAAAGTGAGAAAGGCCAAAACCCAGTGGTGAGTTGAAACAGTTTGCACCGGTTCGCAGATCCAGTGTTAAATTTAGAAGCCAGTGTAGAACCAGTTTTTAAGAGCTGGCAGGTGGCAGCTCTGCCCCATGCCGTCACTGCCAGGTCTACACTGCGACTTTAAATCGGTTTAATGGCGAATATACCGATTAACGTGTTCCGTTCACATGACGTTGTCATTAATATCGATTTTACCGCTCCTTAAATCGATTTCGGAACTCCTCCCAACGAGAGGAGTAGCGCTAAATTCGATAGTGATAACTCGGATTAGGGTTCGTGTGGACGGAAATCGACGTTATTGGCCTCCGGCGGTATCCCAGAGTGCACCACTGACCGCTCTGGACAGCAATCTGAACTCGATGCAGCGGGCAGGTAAACAGGAAAGCCCGCGAACTTTTGAATTACATTTCCTGCTTGTCCAGCGTGGAGCTCTGATCAGCACGGCTGGCGATGCAGTCTCAAATCCAAAAGAGCTCAGCATGGACCGTACGGGGATACTAGCTGATCGCTGTATGGGGAGACAAATCTGTTGTATCCTGCTCTGTTACAGAACACGAAATGCCAAGAGTTGAATAAAAAACTGCAGGAACACAGCGCTGCGTGACAAGCGTAACGGAAGCCAGAGACTCAAATGGACGCTCATGAAGGAGGGAGGGTACGAGGACTCCAGCTATCCCACAGTCCACAGCAGTCTCCTGAAATATTTCCATTCGGCTGAGCTCCAAATGTCTGTAGGTTCAAACACAGTGTCTGGCGTGGTTCAGGGAACAGCTCCTCAGTTTATTCCCCCCACCAAGTGAAAAAAAGGGAAAGTTGCTGTGCTATGGCGCTTTGTCAATGCCACTCTACGAAAAGGCGCCAAAGGGTGGTCTGCTGCCTTCACAAAGGGAGGGTGAGCTGCTACCAGCACCACTCGGGCAATGTTTCTGCCCATCAGGCACTGTGCTCTCAACACGGAAGTGGGAACTATGGATAGCTGAGGAACAGCTACCCACAGTGCACCGCTCCTTAAATCGATGGTAGCCTTGGACCAGGGACGCAAGCAATCGATTTTGTGATTGCACTGTGGATGCGCAAACCCGATTTTATAACATCGGTTTTGTAATATCGGTTTAAACTACTTCGAATTAATCGTGCAGTGTAGACGTAGCCACTGCTTCACTTCTCCTGCCTCCCAGGCTTGCGGCACCTAAGCTGATTGACGCCACAAGCCTGGGAGGCAGGAGAAGTGAAGCAGCTTACCCCTGCCCCACCTCCACCCTGAGCATGCCATCGCTTCTTCATTTTCCCCGCCTCCCAGGCTTGCGGCACCAATCAGCTTAGGCATCACAAGCCTGGGAGACGGGATAAGTGAAGCGGCCACGGTGTGCTTAGGAAGGAGGCAGAGTAGGGGTGAGCTGGGGCGGGGAGTTCCCCTGCATGCCGCCCCCCTACCCCTTACTTGCTGCAGGCGGCCCTCCCCCTGCTCCCCTGCCCCAGGTCCCTCTACCTAAATGCTGGTGGCGACCGGGATGGCTGAAGATCCAGCCACCGCGGTCGTTGCCAAAGAAAATGCTGCCCCCCAAATCCTAGTGCCCTAGGTGACCACCTAGATTGCCTAAATGGTTGTACTAGCCCTGATACCAGTAAGTCACTGGACTTACTTTCACCCCTGGTCTCGAGAGGGGATGGTGAGGGGACAAGGAGCTGGGGGGGTTGATGGGTTGCAGGTTCTGAGGGGAGCAGTTAGAGGCAGGATGTGGGTTGGGTTGGGGTTGGAGGTCGGGGAGACAGGAACGTGGGGCTTGTACTCACTCCGCAGTTCCCTACTGGGTTTTCAGCGGTGGGGGGAGGAGGGGTCTTCACTCGCTCCGGGTGAAAGACCGGCCGCCAAAATGCTGCTAAAAACCCAGAGCAAGCGAAGACCCACCCCTCGCCTCCAAAGTGCTGCCAAGGACCCAGTAGGGAACTGGTTATTAGAATCACTGCCAAAAGCCATGTAGAGGTGGACCTTGCAAATGGAATTAAAACCAATAGTAAAAGGTTCTATAGCCATATAAATAAGAAGAAAACAAAGATAGAAGAAGTGGGACCACTGAACACTGAGGATGGAGTGGAAGTTAAGGATAATCTAGGCATGGCCCAATATCTAAACAAATACTTTGTCTCAGTCTTTAATGAGGCTAATGAGGAGCTTAGGAATAATGGCAGGATGACAAATGGGAATGAGGATATGGAGGTAAATATTACTACATTCAAGGTAGAAGCCAAACTCAAACAGCTTAATGGGACTAAATCTAGGGGCACAGCTAATCTTCATCTAAGAATATTAAGGGAACTGGCACATGAAATTGCAAGGCCATTTGCAAGAATTTTTAATGAATCAGTAAACAGGGGTTGTACTGTATGACTGGAGAATTGCTAACATACTTCCTATTTTTAAGAAAGGAAAAGAAAGTGATCCAGGTAACTACAAGCCTGTTAGTTTAACATCTGTAGTATTCAAGGTCTTGGAAAAAATTCTAAAGGAGAAAGTAGTTAAGGACATTGAGGTCAATGGTAACTGGGACAAAATGCAACATGGATTTACTAAAGGTAGATCGTGCCATTCCAACCTGATCTCCTTTCTTTGAGAAGGTGACAGATTTCTTAGACAAAGGAAATGCGGTAGATCTAATTTACCTTGATTTCAGTAAGGCGTTTGACACAGTAAGGCATGGGGAATTATTAGCTAAATTGGAAAAGATGGGGATCAATATGAAAATTGAAAGGTGGATAAGGAACTGGTTAAAGGGGAGACTACAACGGGTTATACTGAAAGGTGAATTGTCAGTCTGGAAGAAGGTTACTAGTGGAGTTCCTCAGGGATCGGTTTTGAGACCAATCTTATTTTATCTTTTTATTACTGACCTTGGCATGAGAAGTTTGGATGTGCTAATAAAGTTTGTGGATGACACAAAGCTGGGAGGTATTGCCAATACAGAGAAGGACTGGATATCATACAGGAAGATCTGGATGACTTTGTAAACTGGAGTAATAGTAACAGGATGAAATTTAATAGTGAAAAGTGCAAGGTCATGCACTTAGGGATTAATAACAAGAATTTTTATTATAAACTGGGGATGCATCTGTTGGAAGTAACAGAAGAGAAGAAGGACCTTGGAGTATTGGTTGATCACAGGGTGACTATGAGCTGCCAATGTGATATGACTGTGAAAAAAAGCTAATACGGTCTTGGTATGTATCAGGCGAGGTATTTCCAGTAGAGATAAGGAGGTGTTAGTATGGTTATACAAGACACTAGTGAGACCTCATCTGGAATACTGTGTGCAGTTCTGGTCTCCCATGTTTAAGAAGGATGAATTCAAACTGAAACATGTACAGAGAAGGGCTACTGGGATGATCCGAGGAATAGAAAACCTGTCTTATGAAAGGAGACTCAAAAAGCTTGGCTTATTTACCCTAACCAAAAGAAGGCTGAGGGGAGATATGATTGCTCTCTATAAATATATCAGAGGAATAAATATCAGGGAGGGAGAGGAATTATTTAATCCTAGTACCAATGTGGACATTGGATATAAACTGGCAATCAGGAATTTTAGACTTGAAATTAGGTGAAGGTTTCCAACCATCAGAGGAGTGAAATTCTGGAACAGCCTTCCAACGGGAGCAGTGGGGGCAAAAGACATATCTGGCTTTAAGACTAAGCTTGATAAGTTTATGGAGGGGATGGTATGATGAGATAGCCTAATTTTGGCCAGTAATTGATCTTTGACTATTAACGGTAAGTATGCCCAGTGGTCTGTGATGGGATGTTAGATGGGGTGGGATCTGAGTTATTACAGAGAATTCTTTCCTGGGTGTCTGGCTGGTGAGTCTTGCCCACATGCTCAGGATTAGCTGATCGCCATATTTGGGGTTGGGAAGGAATTTTGCTCCAGGGCAGATTGGCAGAGGCCCTGGGAGGTTTTCCCCTTCCTCTGCAGCATGGGGCACGGGTCACTTGCTGAAGGATTCTCTGCACCTTGAAGTCTTCAAACCACGATTTGAGGACTTCAATAGCTCAGACACAGGTTAGGTGTTTGATACAGGAGTGGGTGGATGAGATTCTGTGGCCTGCGTTGTGCAAGAGGTCAGACTAGATGATCATAATGGTCCTGTCTGACCTTAAAGTCTATGATTCTATGACAGTGTTTCTCAAACAGGGGTCACCGCTTATGTAGGGAAAGCCCCTGGCGGGTCGGACCAGTTTGTTTACCTGCCCTGTCTGCAGGTCCGGCCAATCGAGGCTTCCACTGGCTGTGGTTCACCGCTGCAGGCCAATGGGGGCTGCTGGAAGCGGCAGTCAGTAAGTCCCTCGGCCTGCGCCACTTCCAGCAGCTCCCATTGGCCTGGAGAAGTGAACTGCAGCCAGTGGGAGCCACGATCGGCCAGACCTGCGGATGAAGCAGGTAAACAAACCGGCCTGGCCCTCCAGGGCTTTCCCTCCACAAGCGGCGACCCCAGTTTGAGAAATACTGTTCTATGATGAAAGAGGTGGGGGGTTGAGTCATACATTTGTTCACTTTTGTGCTTTGACCAACCTACACAGGTGCATATCCCTTGTAGATTATTGCTACTATGAGTAGGGATATTCTGTACGAGGACTCTGCATCACCAGAACACACTCACAATTTAACACTGCCACTTTAATGTATGGGTTTGTGTCTAAACTGCACAGTTCCAGAGTATGGCTCATACTATGGAAATAATGTGTATAGTGAAGTAATTTCTCTTTTAGGATATTTCCTGGTTAAAACATTTAAAAATTCAAGATTATTTCTATGAGAATATTTATGGGACAGATCTATGGCACTGTTAATTTTGTTTTGTGCTATTGCAGCAGTGCAAAGCAGACTTAAAGCCAGCTTAAACATTCAGCTGAGGTTTTCTCTGACATACCAGAATCCTTAAGCAGTGTAGAACGAGTGTTTTCCACGTACACCTCTCCACTGTTGTAAGTCCCAGTGTAGGGGCATTTAGATGGTAAGGCTATAAGAAGGGAACATGTTGGAAGTCTTCAGTGCTCCAGCAAACCCCATACATTGAAAGATCCAATGATTTAGTTGGGGATTGGACTAGATCAGGGTTTCTCAAACAGGGGTCACCACTTGTGTAAGGAAAGCCCCTGGCGGGCCGGGCTGGTGTATTTACCTGCCCCATCTGGAGGTCCGGCCGATTGTGGCTCCCACTGGCCGCGGATCACTGCTCGCATTGGCCCAGAGCAGCAGTCCGTGGCCAGTGGGAGCTGCGATCGGCTGGACCTGCAGACGGGGCAGGTAAACAAACTGGCCCGGCCCACCAGGGGCTTTCCCTACACAAGCGGCGACCCCTGTTTGAGAAACCCTGGACTAGATGACCTCCTGAGGTCCCTTCCAACCGTGATATTCTATGATTCTGTGATCCCCTTGGGGGCCATTACAGTTTGGCTACCTGGCTTTTGGAATTTGGGGTATGAGCCTCCAAAGAAGTTAGATTTGGGAGCCCTCGATGTTAAACCATTCCTATCCTTGACATTTGCATTATTGTGAATTGGGGCAATGTTATTTTGTCCTAGTTGCTACAGTTAATTCAGGAAATTGGGACTGTCCCCTGAAGTTTGGGATAGAAGACAACCCCCATCCTGAATAGCTCTGGGAATTGAAGCTGGTGCTGCATAGTAGGTTTATGTTCTCTTAACTGGATTGTTGTGAGAATTAACTAGACAATGTGCTTTGAGGATGAAATACTATATGTAAGTGCTCAATATTATATATTGTTTTGTTATAATTCATTAGATAGGCTCAGGAGGCAGTGTTCAGAACTGGATTAAATTTAAGTCAGAGTTCAGATTTAACAACACTGAAAGCTCACAAACTGCTCACACAAGATTTTGACCCAATATTGAAAAAAAAAAGCACCTTACAAGATTTTGGTTGCATCCAAACCAAATCAAACCAAACCCTTCTCTGGAGTTAAATCTGACAGATTTGAATCTAGGGAATCAAATCAAATCCCATGACACTGAAAGGAGTTCTAATTTGAGTTTCCAGTTTTCACTCAACTCTAGTTTTGATAGCGAGTGTAAATTGGAATTTCATCTATTCTGTATTATTTTCAGAATTTGCTGAACATAAGAAAAACGGAAATATAGCATCCAATAGATGCAAACCAACTAATTCTGTCTCCTATATTTTTCAAGCATCTCTCTTTTTAAAGGGCATTTAGAACATATAGTCATTTACAGGGAAATACACTAATATTTCAACATCCTTCAAATTTTTTTGAAAAATGTAGCTATATTATTGCATGAATAAACTCCCATATAATTGAGGGGGATGGTTCAGATCACCTCTGAGGATTTAAAAATATTTCCTATTTTCTGTGAAAAGCATGGAAATAACTTTTGGTAACTTAAATAAAAAAATGACTAGGACATTGACAATATATCTCTACCCCTTTTCAGTATTTTATTATATACTTAGGGTTCAGGCCCTTAGTCCTTGCTAAAGCAAAACTCCCATTAAACATCAAAGGGGATTTTACCTACATATGGCTTTGAGAGTCAGCTATACTAATTTAAACTCAGAGTTTAAAAAAACAGAGAGAGAGAGAAAGAAATTGTTCCTGAACAGCTTGATTTACAATCATATCACATACAAAACATTATAGTAAACTTCAATGTAATTAAAATCAGATTATTATTGAGATTTGGAACAGTGTACTTAATCCCCTGGATGCTTCATTGATAGCCCCTCCCCCATTCTTTAGCATTAACTAATGCTAATAATTTTTTTTGAATGAAAAAAAGAGTAGAATATGAGGGTTTATAATAATTCCATTCCTGAAATATGAGGACAAGTGTCAGTTGATGTTTTACTCTATGAATTTTGATTCTCAATCACATTGACATGGCATATATTATATTATATTATATTATATTTATTATAGATGGCGCTGGTAGCACCATGTATTAATAAGACACCTTAAAGACCCTATTTTCAGTTGCTTAGAACTTTGCCAGACTTAAGATACTTGGGTTGATATTTTCTTTGCCAGATGTCTGCCTTGTGAATTTTTTTTTAAATTACAGCTAGGTTTCCAGTACTGAGGCTATGGAGAATTACATTATTTTGTCTGTGTTAAAATATACTAGAAGTTTTTTCTTTGAAAAGCTCTAGCACTCCCATGGTTTGGAGCAGGGAAGATAATTTTGGCAATTTGAAATTTGGCAAGAGAGTGACTTTTGTATCAGGGTTGTGTCTTTTGTTGTTCCTGATGTCCCACCCAAATTTGGCCAGATTATAAGCCTATGAAAAATCGTAGTTCACACATGATAAATAGTGACTTTTTTTATTTTAGCAACTTAAATCTCTGAAGATTCCATCATCACTGAGCATGCTTGAGTCTCTCAGCTCCTAGCTTTTCATGTCCCATCCTCTCATAGCTCCTGTGTATGACCAGACTTCACACGTACCATTTCCACAGAGTGATCAAGCATGCTCTAGCCCAAGGCCATTGGTACTCAAAAAAAACCCTTTCCCTGTAATGGCTTCTCCCAGCTGCCCTAGACCAGGGTGGGGGCTGGCACCAGAAGTGTCTGTGCTGTGCTCTCAATGACTACCATGCTGGTTCCCAGGCTACATAGAGGAGGAAACTAACTAAGGTAAATGCAGAGGAGACAAAAGTGAGGCTAGGGAGAGCAAATGGAGTAGATTCAGACAACAAATATTGGTGAGACTGGGATTGGAGGTGGGAAGATAAATTGTCACTGGGAGTCGGGTTAGGCAGAACTGGGCCTGACAAGACAATGAGATTGGGACTGGCTGGGAAAGGAAAATGGGAGGAAGATAAGGCTAGGACTTGACTGAGCATGGAGACTCAGACTGGGAGTAGTGAGAAGGAAAGGAGACTCAGACTGTTTGAGCAAGGAGAATGGGACTAGGAGCTGGGGAAAGGGAAGCTGAAAGTGGTTGGGCAAGTTGACTGGGAGTCAGTGAGGGAAATGGAGGAGACAATGGGGAGCCAGTAGGCTGGGGGAGGAACACAGAGATCAGAGAAGGACCTGGGTGAAATGGGGAAGATTAAGATTAGCTGGACAGGAAACTGGGACTAAGAATCAGTGGCGAGGGGGAGGGGGAATGAGAGAAGGGAGGAAGACAGACTGATCTGGCTAGGAGATGGGGTCTCAGGGAAAAACTGGGCCTGGTTGGGCAAAGAGACTGGGGCAAGGAGCCCAGGGGGCATGAGACTTGACATGGAGCTGGAAGACTGCGATTGGATGAGAACTCTGACGAAAGAGTGGGACTGGGAGCCAGGTAAAGGAGGAAAGAAGAGACAGATTGGACAATGAACTAGCAGTGGGGACTGTGACTAAATGGACACAGAGACTGATTACAAGTTGTTGAAGCAGGAGACTAGGACAAGGAATGGGAGGAAGATTTGGATTTGGATAGTGAACCAAGAGGAGGAGACTAGAACTGACTGAACAAAGAAACTGCGACAGGAGTGAGAAAAATGAAGCCTGGAGACTGGGACTGGGAAGGTGAAGTATGAGACTGGGACAGAGAGTCAGGGTAGGGATGGCACAGGTTAGAGGGGATGGGACAGAAGTGGATTGCACTTGGGGGCAACAGGCAGAAGAGTCTGTGCCCACAAGAGCACACCCCCTCCCACTCCAGGCTGGAATGGAACCTAAGGTTCCTGATACTCACCATTCCTGTGCTGTCAGCAGATATCTGTGAAACTTGCTGGCTGAGTGTGTCCCCCATCATCCTCTAGTGCTGGTCCACATAGAGAGTGACAATGTACTATTGTATCATTTACTCAATTAGCTCAAGTGGCAGAGGTCTTTGCAGTGGATCTAAAGATTCCAACCCTGCTGAGGACCCATATGGGGGGGGGTCAATATGATGCCTCATGATGGAATTTCTGTTTTTTCAGTTTGCTTTTTAAAAAAACCTTGGAATTCACGCATGCAAAGACTATGTTAAAAGAGCATTACCAAGGTTGCAAGGTCAAACACTCAAGTTAGGAAATGCCAGAATTAAAGTTGCGTGTGCAGCCTTCATTTGCCCTCCTTATGCATATGAATTATGATACAGTTCTTAATTGTCAGATCACGTATTATTTTTTCCACAGGACTCCTGCTTCAGACCATGGACAGGATGGATTTGCTCTGGGGATGAATCCTAGCTTTTTAGTAAAGGAGGCTACTGTCCGTAGGGCTTAGTTCACCCTACTTGTTGCAGAAGTTGGAAAGTGGTAGACAATGAGGCAGAGGACTGCAGAAAGAGAAAGGAGGGTCTCAGGGTTAAGGCAGCTGATTGCTGCCCTGGAGAATTGGATTCTTTCCCTGCCTCTACTACAGAGTTGCTGTATGATGCTGGGAAATCACTTAAATCAGACTTTTCACAGGTGGCTGCTAACTGTGTGTTCCTCCTTTTCTGGATGTCTTACTTCATAAACTGGGTCAGATTTGCAGAAGTGCTGAGCACTCACAGCTGCAACTGAAGTAAAAAGTGGGCAATGCTTTAAATATCAAAAGTGCTACATAATGCTAAGTACGCTGAAAAAATCAGGTCCTAGGCATCTCAAATTGGGCACCACAAATGAGTGGATACTTTTAATCTCTCTGAGGCTCAGCTCCACATCTGTAAAATGGGGATAATATCCATCTCCTCATCTCATAGAGGTGTTGTGAAGATAAATTCATTGATGTTTGTGAAACTCTCAGAATCTAAGGTGATAAACACCATACAAAAGCCCATGAGGAAATTAATAATTCTGCTTTTACAGCAGGTGTTGAATACTGTGCAATAAACAAGGCCTATTGGACAATGAAGAGAAAACAACATATTTTTTATTGACTACTGAATAAATAATTAAATGAGCACATCTATTCTGAGCACTGAATGAGGCAGGAATCCTGTGAAAAAAATACTATATGCTCATGTAATTATAAAGATGATATCATAATGCGTAGGAACAAGGTGGCCAAATTAATTTGCACAGACAACCTCAATTCTGGCATTTCCTAACTTTTGAGTGCTTTACTTTGAAACCTTAATAACGTTCCTTTAATGTTGTGTTTCTGTGTAATATATATACAGTACCTCCCTCTTCCATGGATACATTACCAGTTTTTTTATGCATATGGATTATAGTGAAATTGTGTGATTGGAAATGTAATCAGAACTTCTATTACTAGGAGTCCAACACTCTTGAGTGCTGTAAAATTGTAAGTGATGATTAAGATAAAAAAATAATAATTTAGTCTGGTATTTTCAAAGGTGTCTAAAGGACTTACACAGCCAACTTCCATTGAAAGTTCATGGAATTTGGGTGCTTATCCCTTATACTCCTTTGAAAATCCTAGCTTGAATGACATAATTTGATTTTAAGTCTTTAATAATTAATTACATAAAGATAAAATATTGTGACATCTTTAACAAAGATATACATTCAAGAATAAGTGAGCCACCCTCTGATCCAGTGGTTGCCATTCAGATCTTTACAATTGCTATTTGCAAGTAATGGTTACTGTGGTATTTGCAGTATTCCTTATGTTATTACAATGGATGCACTTTAAAATAATGTCTTCCGTTCTGCGAGTACTGGTTCCACAAGTGTTTTAGATACAGGAACTCTCTTTTAAACCAATAGAATCTTTTAAATGGAAAAAGCTTTTCAAGTATGACCATGGATACATTAGGAAAATCTATTAATGGTACAGAAACATTGATAGGGCAAAAGACAAAACTGTAAAAGTTTTAATTTCATCCTCTATATTTTAACTGTCTAGTTCACTGGCAAGAACAATGAGTCTTGGGTCCTTCATACACTTTCATGACCTATACTAAACTATAGTTTAACCAAATTATTGTACTCAGTTTTCCACTCTCCAAAATTGTATACGTGTTTTGTGACAGACCCATGCCAGTGGGGTACAGGAGTCTGGTAGAGGGCAAATATACTAGTCACTGGATGAGTGGTTTTACGTTCCCTGAATGACCAGAGCAGAGGCTGCACTAGAGTAATCAGGAACCTGCTAGAACCAATTAAGGCAGACAGGCTGATTAGAACACTTGCAGCCAATCAAGGCAGGCTAATCAGAGCACCTGGGTTTGAAAAGGAGCTCACTCCAGTCAGGCGAGGGGGAGCCAGAGGAGAGGAAGTGCATCTGAGGAGCTGGGAGCAAGAGGCGCAAGGAGCTGAGAGTGAGAGGGTGTGCTGCTGGAGGACTAAGGAGTACAAGCATTATCAGATACCAGGATGAAGGTCCTGTAGTGAGGATAAAGAAGATGTTTGGAGGAGGCCGTGGGGAAGTAGCCCGGGGAGTTGTAGCTGTCATACAGCTGTTACAGGAGGCACTATAGACAGCTGCAATCCACAGGGCCCTGGGCTGGAACCCGGAGTAGAGGGCGGATCTGGGTTCCCCCCAAACCTCCCAACTCCTGATCAGAAACAGGAGGAGTTGATCCAGACTGTGGGGAAGATCACTGAGGTGAGCAAATCTGCCAATAAGCACAGGACCCACCAAGGTAAAGGAGGAACTTTGTCACAGTGTGTACGCATGCATATCTAATCTATCTAATCTATCCTTCCAATGTTGTTGTAGACATGTTGGTCACAGATATGCAACAAAGCAGGTAAGGTAGTATCTTTTATTGGACCAACTTCTGTTTGTGGAAGGTACAAGTTTTCAGACTACGCAGAGTTCTGCTTCAGGTCTGGGGAAAGAAATTAAACTGGCTGAGTTAAACACTAATTGGGGCAGATAGTTTGGCATAAGGTGTAACATATTGTAGGAGGGCCATTAAGGATTAGCAGGCGGGTATGTGGTAAGGATTATTGTAATGAGCCATGAAACCAGTGTCTCTGTTAAGTCCATGATTTTTGGTGTTTAGCAGTGTTATGAATGTAAGTTGCCACGCTTGACATTTGAAGCTGTTGTGCATGTTTTCTCTAAGGATGAGCATTGAAAGATCAGATATGGAACAATTACTTTGTGAAAAGTGTTTGTCCATGGGTGATATCATGTTTTGATCTTTTCTCATTCTTCTGCAAGCAGGGCCGGCTCCAGGCCCCAGCGAGCCAAGCGCGTGCTTGGGGCGGTATGCTGCAAGGGGTGCTCTGCTGGTTGCCGGGAGGGCGGCTCCGGTGGACCTCCCACAGCATACCTGCGGAGGGTCCGCTGGTCCCGCGGCTCCGGTGGAGCATCTGCAGGCATTCCTGCAGGAGGTCCACTGGAGCCGCGGGACCAGCGGACCCTCCGCAGGGACGCCTGCGGGAGGTCCACCAGAGCCATAGGACCAGGCGAGCGGTAGAGCACCCCCTGCGACATGCCGCCATGCTTGGGGTGACAAAATGGCTAGAGCCAGCCCTGTCTGCAAGAGTTCCTTCAAGAATACAGTGATTGGCTGGTTTTACCAACATAGTTACTGGGACATTTGAAGCAATGGATGAGGTACATGTTATAGGCATGTGTAGAACTCATGAATCTTGAAAGGTGTATTGTGGGGGTACTGATCATTGTAGCAGTAGAGGTATGTCTACAGGTTTTGCATCTGTTCTGACCGTGTCTGGCGCTGCTTTGTGTTGCTGCATTTTGTGTTGCTGTGGGGAGCTTGCTTCTGATGATGAGTTTGGCAAGGTTTGGGATGGTCTGAAGGCCAGAAAAGGGGATTTAGGAAATAGCTATTTCAGAATGTGGTCCTCCATCAAATACTGGTTGCAACTGTTGAATGATACCCCATATAGGTAGGTGATAACTAGAGGTGTCCAGTCAGTGAGGGGTTGGTTTTTTTTCCTGTACTGAAGCTGATTCTCCCAGGGTATTTGGGTAGCTTTTTTCATGATGTGATTTACTTGTCCGGTGGCATGTCCTTATTCATTGAAGATGGTTTTCTGTGTGTTTAAGTATGTATCCTCTTCTTTCTTTTCAGAGAAAATTCTGTGGTATCTGAGTGTCTGGCTATAGATAACAGATTTTTTAGTGTGCCTGGGGTGGTTGCTGAATCTGTGGAGGTAAGTGTAGTGATTTGTGGGTCACTTGTATATAGTCATTTGTAGGGTTCCATTGCTGAAGCTAATTGTGGTGTCCAGGAAGTTGATGCTGGTGTGGGAGGGTTCTAGAAAGAGTTTGATGGATGGGTGATTGAAGTTGTGGGAGAAATCAGCTTAGGTCTTCTGTCCAGAGGATGAAAATATCGTCGATGCATCCCAGCTATATTGTTAGTTTCAGGGTGAATTTTTTCAGAAATTCTTCCTCAAGGTGGCCCGTGAAGAGGTTGGAATATTGGGGAGCCATCTTAGTACCCAAACTTGGGATGCCGCTTGTTTAAGGAAAGCCCTTGGCCCACGCCACTTCCAGCAGCTCCCTTTGGCTTGGACCAGTAAACCGCGGCCAGTGGGAGCTACGATCAGCCGGACCTGTGGACGGGGCAGGTAAACAAACCGGCCCCACCCCCCAGGGGCTTTCCCTAAACACACAGCATCCCAAGTTTGGGAAAAACTGCTAGGACCCATGGCTGTTCATGGGTCCTAAATATAAACGTGCCTCATTCAGTACATCAAATGCCCCAATAACAACTGTGTGGGTGAAACCAAACAGTCACTGTACTCTTGAATCAACTCACGCAGAAAAATGATAAAAGATAAAAGCACAATATCACCCATAGGCAAACACTTTTCACAAAGTAATCACTTCATATCTGTTTTTCAACACTCATCCTCAAAGGAAACCTTCACAATACCATGAAAAGGTGAGACAGAAAATTCATAATCCTTCTAGACACTAAAAACCATGGCCTTAAACAGAGACATTGGTTTCATGGCTCATTACAACAATCTGTAATACACACCTCCTGCTAGCCCTTAATGGTACACTTCAGACCCCTTTTGCATAACAATCGAACCCTTGTTGCCCACCCCATTTCAAGTGACCTCTTACAGTGTGTTATTCCTTATGCTTGACTATCTTTCCCAACTTGTATTTAGCTCAAATATTCTGATTTCTTTCCCCAGATGTGAAGAACTCTGTAGTTTGAAAGCTTGTACCTTCCACAAACAGAAGTTGGTCCAGTAAAAGATATCTTATAGATAGATAGAATTCCACAAAAATCATCTACAATAGGAGAACATTGAAGTTGAATGGTAACACACTCAAAAGTCAGGATATGATATAAATCTTAATTATGCTAGTTGTTAATATACAATTCAATACAATCTTTAATACATCTCCCCTTCCATGATTCCTGTGCATATTAGGTTGTCTGATAGACCCTTCCATCAATAGAAGATATTCGTTGACCGTGCACTTTCAATACACAAGTCAGCTTTACATATATACAAACTTGAGTCCTCCCTATCTGCCCTCTGCTTGAGCTTTGCGAGAAAAGCCCATTCAGAACGTATTGCACAACTATCTTGCTATTTTCAAGCAGTCATAATTCAGTGAAATCAAAACCAGTTTTTACCAGAACACTCAAAGGCACCTTGTCCATGCCAAATTCCAGCTCTCTACCTCTGCCACAGTTTGTTTGTTTTACTCTCATCCCATTCAAAAATGGCTGATTATGTTTTGATCAGACTTTAACTTTAGGTGCAGATCAAGAGTGGAATGACTTAGCCCAATGGATGAACACAGAATCCTCAGAATTATCAAACTGGATCCTTAATGGTCCATCAAATCCAATATCTTGTGTCGAACAGCGGCCAGTATCAGATGCTTCAGAGGAGATAACCTGCAGTAGGTAGTTATGGGATAACCTGTCTTCAGGGATAATTTCCTCCTATCCCCCATTTCTTACCGGTGAGCTTATTCCCTGAAGCTTTAGGAGTCTGTACCCTTTCCTAACCTTTTGTGTTTTTTTTTAATAATAACTGTTGTAATTCTGGATATCTTTTTCATCCATCGATCTAACCCCTTTTTGAGTCTGGCTAAGCTCTCAGCCTCAATGATACCTTATTACAATGAGATCCACGGTCTAATTCTGAATTGTGCTAAAAAGTATTTTCAATTTGCCTCCTTTCAATTTCATTTAGTGTCTCTTTGTGCTGGTATTATGAAGAAACATAGTAAATAGAAGTTCCCCGTCTGCTTTCTTTACGCCGTTATTCTGTGTCCTATCAAGTCCCCTCTTATTCCTCCCCTTTCTGAGGAAAACAGCCTCAATCTTATAGTCTCTCTTCCTATGCATTTTTTCATGCCTCTGATTATTCCTGCTAACCTCCCTTATTCTCCTGTATCCTTTCAGAGAGTGGGAAGAATTGAACAGGTACCATTGATTTCCATTATGGCATTGTATATTTTTTTCATATTCTCCATCCCAGTCTCTATGCTTTCTAAGATTTTGTTTGCTTTTTTTGACCATTGCTATACATTGAACAGAAAAACAAAAACATAAAAGTTTTGGAACATTGTAAGTCACTGAAAACTGGATTTTGTACCTACTGATAATGATCTCTCCCACTATAGAAATAATAAATAGCAGTCATAGTATTTTCAAGTAATCTGAGAGTGATTACTGATTTATAAATAAAGATTGAGGAAATGTCTGGTTTGAATTTGAGATGGACAAACCTCAAGATTTTCAGTTCACTTTGGATAAGTACCTTAACTTTTGGATGCTTATCTGAAATGTTTCCAAACTATCTGAACCCCTTGAGTCTGCAAAATTGGTCTGGAAATGTTGCAAAAACAGTTTTTTTCTGAGATTTCCAGTGCTTCAAATCTAGTTGAAAATACTTGAAAAGGCTTCCATGCTAGTTAGACACTTGCACTTCCAATCCCAGCTGGATCCAAGCAGCAGAAAATGAAAATAATTTTTAAAAGAATATTCAACAAACTTTATTGAACTGCTAAATGTTCCATTCAGGTTCAGTTTGATTTTTTGGCAAAGATTCAGGATGATCATATTTCATCTGTACTGGTTTGCATTTCACTGCACAAAGTCGTATGTGATGGAATATAATTTTGCAACTTTTACAGTTACAGTATTTTTCACAAAAAATAGATAAATGTTTTCAGATTTACTGTAGTTTACACAATAGTCCAGAATTAAGTGTTCATGAATTCAGGAACGGATAGCCCAGTTTAAAAAAAGCAAGCTTCTTCACATCTTGGTACATTCATCTCAATATTGATTTGCAACTTCCCTGCTATCTAGAGGGAATTTTATTCCTTTGTAACTATAATGACATAAGAAAAAACATTTGATGGACTATATAGACACTAAAGTGAAAATTCACCCTAGTACAGAGGGCCTATGCTAGATACTCCACAGCTCTTAAAACCAATGGCAGCCATATGTGTGTCTCTTAGGAAACAACTGACAAGTCTTTGTTCATCATGGAGGCAATCTATGCCATCTCTGAATTGGCCAGAATGGGTGAAGGAAAGGGCTCGAAAATCCCACATATAGTGTGTAGAGGGATTGCAGTCACTGTTTGGCTGAAATTGTGCTCACATAAGCCTTATCTACACTACCGGAGTAAGTTGACCTAAGTCACGCTACTCCAGCAACGTGAATAACTTAGCTTAGGTCAACTTATTGTGGTGTCTATGCCATGCTGCATTGATGGGAGACGCTTTCCCATCGACTTACCTTACTCCTCTCTAGACTCACTAAATCAACCTCTGCTGCATCAATCACAGCGTCGATCCTTGGTAAATATAGACATGGCCATAGGGATTGAGCTGAAGCTCCATGGCCTGTCCATGTTGTGACTTCTGCTTAGCTCTGCCACACAAAATCTTTCCTTGCAAATATTTTACTCCATTGCTGGATATTTTCTTTTATTAGTCAACTACTGGTAATAAGTAATTAGTAGGTGAATTCTCATTTCAAAGTGGCTCCTATACTAGTAGGTAGAGTTTATTTAGAAAAGGAATTACTTTTCTAACAAAATTTTCACCAAATGTACACTCTTGGATTATAAGGCCCTCATTTGTCCTCTTTATTATGGATAAGGGAGTCAGATGTGTGAAGGTAAAAATCTGTATTTTATTTTCCAACTCTGCAATATGAAAGAATATTCCTAGATTTTTTTGAAGGATTGCAAACATCTTTGGGCTATTCTTGCTGGCTGCATCTCAGTAACTATTCTTGTTCTCTTGAGACTGGAGGAAGGAAGATTAGCCCATTCATTACACGAGATGGAAGATTTAATTGCCAGGGATTCTTAGAGATAAGTTAGTGCGATGGTCATACCCAGCCTTAAGTGATAGAATCAAGAGGAATCTACTTAGGATGACTATACCTAAATAGACTGAGAAGCTGGGTATTAAGATGAGTGAAAGAATAGAGGAGGTATATGGAGTAACACCTACAGGATTACTATTTTTCTACATGAAAGGAGTGACTATACATATTGCCTTAGAGAATGTTTAGACAGCCATTATTCTATAAGAGGGTTTCACAGTATGACAATTATTGTTGCCTGGGGAGTGGGGAGGTCAGATGTGGATGAAAGGGTTTGCAGGTCAGCGTGTAATATGCAGTTATTAGTGATTAGTATGTTGCACTGTCGTAGAAGGTCATTGAGATGCAAAGAATGTTGTGTTATCAGTGCTGAAGTTAAAGTTGACGGTAAAGACAAGGACTTGGAATGTTATGAGTGTTTATCCACAGGGTTTATTTGGTTTCTCTTTCTAAATGGTGATGGTTGACTTGCAATGTGTGGAATGAGTACAAAGGTCAGTGTTGCATTTACCCATGTATTGCTCATTGTAGTCAACATCTTGTCATCGTATAATAAGAATAATACAACTGCTACATGTATAAATACCTAAATGCATCTTGACATTTATTCACTATACAAATAAATCTGCAAATGAAACTCTATAGTGTAAGCTGTGCCTGTCTTGATCTCTTTAGAAATGTTGTTTCTCGGAAGCAATCCTAGGTAGTATATATTTTGAGATACATCAGAACCAAACAGAGCTGATGAGTAGACATGGTTGGAAAATTTATGAGGAAACATTGTTCCATTCCATTGTTTTCTGCCAGTTCATCCACTCGGATCCTCAACAGCCTGCCTGGTGGGCTGCTGGAGAGCCCAGGTTTCCAGGATTGCAACTCTGGAGCAACCCTCCAGCTGGACTGCTTCGGGGTCAGGGACTCCAGGGCTTTCAGGCACGGTGGCCCTGGAACACCCCTTCAGTCCCCTGGGGACGGGGACTCTGAGACTTCGAGGGGCCGGGGCTCTATTCCCTTTCATGAAGAATTTTGAAATTTTGAGGGTTTGTTCCTAATTAGAACATAACCAAAATGGAATTACTATTCTCTACCCAGCTCTACTCATAAGAGGATACTTTCTTGCAGGTCTTACTGATAATCTGAAATGAAGAAGCTGCATTGTTAGGAAAATGTCTTTGGGAGTATAGGAATTGCATTCTGAACTTGAGCAGAATTGTTAACTGATGGGTAGCCTTCTTTTGATAGCTCTTGTACAGCAGGGTACAGCTGAATGAAAATCAATCTGAAACCACGCTTCCTTTTGTCTCTCCTTATTTATCATAATTATCATAACTTTTACTTTGGTTAGCAGATGTTTCTTTGGTGCTCTGGCATACTTAATAATTTGCACATATATTAATTTGACTGGCAGAAAAGTCAATGTACCGTATAGTAGCTACTTTGTATTTAACATCTATAGATGTGTAACATATACACAAGGAAGAGCCATTCTGGTCTTCTATACATTACACTAAAACATGTTTTACATGGAGATTTTTTAAAGTGATCTCTTTTGGCTTTTCTTCTATACCAGTGAAAAGAGTCTGATTGCTTAGAGTCTAGTCAGAAGTTCACACCAGAGAGAGAATCATTTGTAGTCTAATATAGAATCTCATGGCATTCAGGTTGTAGCTATGACAAAGATATAAGCAATTAATTAGGGAGTCATTCTAGTAACCTGCCAGCATTCAAATGCTTTAGTTAAAATCATGGCACAATAGATGCAAGAAATGAGGGCCAAATCATTTAAATTCAGTGGCAAAATTCCCACTTACTTCCGTGAGTTCAGAATTTAGCCCTAAATACACCACAAGTCCAGCACAGTCTGTTATCTTCAGCAACCCTGGTTCAAGCGTGTAATCAGGGGTGGCTCTAGGTATTTTGCCGCCCCAAGCATGGCAGGCAGGCTGCCTTCAGCGGCTTGCCTGCGGGAGGTCCCCTGTCCCACGGATTCGGCGGCAGCCTGCGGGAGGTCCGCCGAAGCCACGGGAGCAGCAGACCCTCCGCAGGCATGCCGCCGAAGGCAACCTGCCTGCTGCCCTCATGGCGACCGGCAGAGCGCCCCTTGTGGCTTGCCACCCCAGGCACGCACTTGGCGTGCTGGTGCCTGAAGCCGCCCCTGCGTGTAATATTCATAATGTCAATGGTATCATACCTTACATTTAGAGAGCAATGATGCTTGTAGGAAGTTTTTGTCCCAAGACATATTCAAAACAGGTAATTTTCACAAGAAGTTTTCTAACTATCTACTATGGGTGTACAAAAAGAAAGAAAGAAACTTTAAACTGATTTTTTTTATTATTTATTATAATCCTTCACCGTTTTGCTTATATGGTACAGTGAAAAGGAAGATACTGCATGTCTAAAGTAAATGATCATACTTTAAACATACAAACATTTATAGATCTAGAAGTTATATCATTTTTGTGTTTATTATAAATATATACATATATGCAAATAATACGTAGAGTTGTGTGAATAACTAATATTTTGGTTTGCTGGCCGAATGGAAAAGTAAAAAAATAAAAATAATTTCAGGCCAAACAAACCTTTTCATTTGAAATTAGAACTTTGCTGTCATTTGTGTTTTTTAATGTTTTTAAAAATAAAATTACAGTAAAATTCAAAACAAAAATACATTTAAAAATTGAAAAATCAAAATGCCTAGCTTTTAAAATGTCAAAATGAAAGATTTTGATTTTTTTCTGATTCTTTTTTCAATTTTTGTAACTGAAATAATTTGGCAAATTAGACCTGAACTTGCAAAATGTTTAAGTCAACCTAAATCTGCATTTTTTGACAGAAAAAAGTTGTGGATGAAAAATTTCACTCAGCTCTATTTCCTGGGGGCAAATGGCCATTTCAAAAGACAGGGAATAAACAGAAGGTAGTCTATGGCCACAATCCCATTAAGAACAGTGAGCGACTCTGGCCTTTTTGATAGAAGGCAATTCTTTATGAGTGTCTCTGAAGAACATTTTGTACATGAGCCTTTGCTGAAAGATACATTTCAGCTATGAAAATATCAGCTAAAAATGACCATTAGTGCTAATTATTTCTTTTAAAAAATTACTGATTGTACTAGATCTATCCAACGCAGAGATGGCAGAAGGGATGGGGGAAGTGTGTGAGTGTGTATTTGTGTGGCTGAATGTGGAGGACAGAAAAAAGGAGGAATTGGGGGCCTTAAGGTAAAAAATCTAAAGCGTCTTTAAAAATCATATTGATGTAATACGGAACTATAAACACTAACTGCTTGAATCATAATCATATGGCTGGTCTCTGATGTCTCTATAGGACAGAGTGAAAGTTGTTTGGATGCTCTACCCATGCATTTTCATACCTTAACACGTTTGCATTTTAAAGTGTAATTTTAATTCTGAATTTCCAAGATTCTAATGCTTGTTTTGGGGATAACTACTACCTCTCTGTAGTATGTATATATTTTTAAAAGTTGCAAAATAAAATGCTCCACTGAGGATAGGATGAAAGAACAAACATATTACAGATGTTTGCCATGTTGCTTAATGAACTATTGGAAGAGATTCAGATAATACAGTGATGAGTGAGGTATAAGAACCTATTCAGCATAAGTAGAATAGAACAGAATGGAGTAGTATATTTAACCCTTAATGCCTGATAGGTACTCTCAACTTGAACTGTCTGAACAACAACAATTCTATTTCACAGCAATTTTTTATGTTTCAAATTTTGGTTTTGCTCCATGTTGGAATGAAAACAAAATCTTTCAAACATTTTCACAAAACAGAATTGTGTCTAAAATTTGGTTTTCAGATCAAAAAACTAAACTTTTCTTATCAAAACCATGAGTTTTTCAATTTGGGTCTCTCAATCAATCGATCAATCCATCAATCATTTATGAAAAGTCATCAGAGAGCTCTGGACCAAAAACACTGCTGCCACCAAAACTTTGTTGAATCCAGTATGTCTCTGCAAAACACTTCATCAAGATTGCATATTCCAATTAAATTAAATTTTAAATGTTCAGAACATTTCAACTCTCAACCTTAACCTTAAAGTTTTTGTCAGGGAACAGATAGACAGTGTGTGTGTGTGTAGACAGGTAGATGCAGATATATATGTTATGTATTAATATGTATGTTATTTATTGTTCCAGCTGGAGTCACAATATATGACAGAAAGGCTCTTACCTTCCCAAGGTGTTGACTTAGGAAAGTGATCTCTTTTCAAATGTTCTTTTATATCTGTATCTTAACCTCAGGCCAAACAAGCTAGTTTACAAAAAAATATAATATCTTGTGTATTTAAGATCGTTGTTATTCTAGGACTACATTTATTAAAATAAGAAAAGCATGAATTAGCTCCCATGCTGCTGCCAGTTGAGTAAAAATTCAGCCAGTCTGTAAAAGGCTTTTAAAGTGCCAACCCCAGGAGGGGTGGAGAACTGTCTGAGAATGTGAATTACTTAAAATTAAACTAGTTAAAACATATAGAAAATATACTGAAAAGGACAAGCCTGCATTGGCAGAGAGATGGAATAGATAATCTAATAAGTCTTTTCTATCTCAAACTGCTATGGTTCTATGAACAAAGCCATATTCTCCTATGGCCTGCAATGTGCAAGTCTAGAAAAATCTGTTTTTTTCAATCTGCAGCTAATCACTGATTTATTTTTTAGTGGCCCTTGAATTTTAATGGTCCATTGCCTCTTAAACTTTCCCTCCATAACTGACAGATGCATGAAACAGAATCAATACTTAGGGTTGATTTAAGACCTAGACAGGAGAGAAAGAAGAACCAGTGGTTCGGGTGCTGGCTTGGGAGTTAGGAGACTTGAGTTCAAGTCCCTCCTCCTCCTTTACAGATTTCCTGTGTGACCTTGAACAAGGCATTTGCTCACTGTATGCCTCAGTTCTTCATCTGTAAAATGGGGATAACTTTGCACAGATATCTAAATTAGGAGATTGTGAGGTGTTTGGAACCCATGGTAATACAAGCCAAATTACTATAAAAAATAGACAGCCATCTATTCAGCTTCCTAAATCTGAGGACAGCTAAAATAATAGTTCTGAGAAGTGAGAAGTGCTCCAAGTTCTACCACTTTGCAGGTTACCACCTCAGCAGAGGGCTGCGTGTGCAGCCAGAAAAGAAGAGTTCAGTGGGCCAAGCCTTCTCACCCTCCCACTGAGCGCATGCAGCTGGGGTAGATACTGAGGGAGCCCCAACCATGTCTTGGGATGGAAAAGAGCCCCCTGTTGAGGGAGAAGTCCAGATCACTGCCTAGGGAGGGGGAAAGACAGACCTACCACTCCACATGCGGGGCTGGGTCACAGTGGCCTTGTCTAGAATTGAATTTAAAAATGGGATGCTAGTACATGCTATATATGTACTATACTGATCAAGTTAAAGCCTAAACTTCCTGCAGATTTCACCTTGAACCAGTTTAGCATATGTTCTAGAAACAAGTGCTGTCTTTTAAAATGTTAGCTAACATATGTCAACATTACACCTGAAATCCTAGTCAAGACATGGCCAGGGTGGGAATGGGGCTGTGGGAACAGAGCCAGGAGGGCCCCCATGTTGTAGTGTGCCTAGGGCCTCAGATTGCCTTAATCTGGCTCTGTTGATGCTATCGCCTGGTAATTATATATTGTGGTACCTTTATTCATTATCATTGCACCATCTCAGATGTAACTAAAGTACATGGGTGAATACACTAATCTTACTGATGTTACTAAAGCCCTCTACGAGTTTGCTTTTTTTGCAATTTAAGAGGTAATTTGACCTGATATATTATAATGGCTCCTTCTTGTACTGATTGATATGTGCATTATTGCTCTTTCATGCCACTAGAACTGTTGTGTACATACATATGCAATCCAGCAGATAAAAACATGTTTTAAAAGTGAAACAATGATTTTATACAAGAAATTAATAGAGCTCTAATGATCCTCACTTCACAGTTAAAGGGAGAACTATGAAAGTTCACGTTTTAGAGCCCAAGCGTCAGGGAATATGTAAGAAAGGTTTACATAGGACCTATGACTGATATAATAAACACAATTAATACAGGATAGTGTACAGCAGTGTTCTCAAACTTTTGTACTGGTGACCCCTTTTCACAGAGCAAGCCTCTGAGTGCAACCCCCCCTTATAAATTAAAAACACTTTTTTATACATTTAACATCATTATAAATGCTGAAGGCAAAGCAGGGATTGGGCTGGAGGCTGACAGCTCACAACCCCCCCATGTAATAACCTCGTGACCCCCTGAGGGATCCCGACCTCCAGTTTGAGAACCCCTGGTGTACATTATATAACTTTTTTCCCTATAAGTGGGTTAGCAAATTACAAAGTAACTTTGATAATGTTTATTAATTTTATTGTCTTTTATAGTGCCTCTTTACTTGGCATCCAAGCACAATGATGGCTTCCAGGCAAGATGAAAATAGGAATTTTCTTTGAAGGAAGCCTAGTTGCTAATCAAAGCACATCCTTATTGAATATCGCATTCAGAGGATTCATGTTCCTTCTTATCTCCAGCAGTGGTTGCCTGGAAAAGCATTAAGCTGGTTTTGCTGACCCAGTGGTGAAGCTGGCTCATTACCTACCCTCCACTCCCACCCCAGATGTAAGGGAAGCAGAAGAAACCCTGGAAGAGAGAATGGTAGGGCTTGGGACAAACAGGTCCTGAGGGAAGCATGCAAAGGAGAAGCCAAACCTGAGGCTGGGGCTTCATGAAGAATTATTTTGTAATTAGCTTTTTGTTAATAAACCAGGTTTATTAACTAAGTACTTCACCTGCTTACATGCAAAAATATTAGTCAATATTCTTTTTAATAGCTGATTTCTCTTGCATGATTATGTATCAGCCATCCTTAATTCTCAGACATCATGCCTGAGGCTAGCTTTTGTGAGCATGTTAACTAGGAAGAGAGAAGAGAAGACAGACCACATATATTTTGACACCAGAGAGGCTCATAGCTTTAATATAAAACTATAAATCCAGCGTGCGTGGGCGGCAGGTTTGTATAATTTTTGTGGATCCATCCCATCCATAGGATGAACCGGGGCAACTGCCCCAGGCCCCGCACTTTGGGGGGCCCCATACTTCAGGGGACGCGGGGTCCAGGGTTGCCTGAGGGGTTAGCGATGTGTCTGGCACCAACGGCAGTGAGCAACCCTGCTCCACCCCATCTCTTCCCACCCCGCCCCCACTCCACCTCTTCCCTGAAGCCCCCTCCCCTGACCAATGCTGGGAGCCGGTGAAGTGGAGTGGAGTGGGCTGGGGCCAGGTCACTCGCTGCTGCCAGAGCCAGGCCTCCCGCTAACTCCCCAGGCCGCCCTGGACCCCGTGACTCCCGAAACACAAGACAAGGGTAGGCACCACCATGCTGTGCGATGAACACTTGACAAAATTACCCAGACTTAGTGATGGACATTGGGGGTGGAGGGGTATTATGTCATTCAATCATTCAACCCATAAAATAGCACATATTATGCCACACTGAAAAAACCCCCAGTAACCTAGCTAATAATAATAACAATAATAACAACAATAATAAATTCAATTCATGTAATTAATGAAAAATGTGTGTATACTGTATATGAGATTATATGAGAAATGAAAATGAGCTTACTTTGAGATTTTACAAGGCACTTATAACATTTAAACACATTTGGTACCTTGAGTAATGATAACATTTCTTGCAAATCACATAAATAGGGAACCCAAGGTCCCCTTCCCTCACCTCATTGCAAAGGTACAAGGGTTATTGCTGACTGCAGTAGGGCTGCAGAAAACCCTATGGGCAAAACATATGGAAACAAGACGATCAATTTATACAGAGGGCTGAAGGGGACTCCCATAGTGCATTAATTAACACCTAATAAATACATCAAAATTAAATACATTACAGAGATTACTTCATGAGAAGCTCCAGAGAAAGAAGACCCAGAGGGAGTAATGGTAGGGGCAATCCTAGGGAGATTAAAGGGGCTGGTAGAGGGAGCAGACAGAGAACAAGAGTAGAGGCAGAGTCATTGCAGGGTTGACCCAGTCTTCTGCCTCTCCACTGTGGGTGGAAACACTGATCACTATCACTATAGGAGGGAACAATAGAATGGAATGCCCAGAAGATTGAATGACTTGAGGACAATTTCCTGAAGGGACCTTACCGTTGCAAAGCTATTTCTAGCTCCGACATTTACATTTCTACACAGAGTGGTTTGGCCCACAAAAATAAAAATCTGCATGTCTTCCATGTGTTTTTGGACCAATGGAAAAAACAGGTACAATTCAAATGACTTTTAAAATTGCCTATGAAGTTAACAAAATAAATGATCTTATGAACATCCAGAAAATATACTTCTCAAGTGAAAAAACTATAAATGGAGTTCTTTGCAAAGAAACTGTAAGTCTTCTTATAGGAAAAGCCACAAACTGTCTGGAAAGGAAGAGTAGATTGAATTACTTGCCTCAGTGAAATTAAATATCCAGAGAATTGCTGTGCTGGTGATGATGATGACCGGGGCTTGCTCACCTGTGGCTCCCCCATCCCTGTGCTGTGGAGGCACGGCCTGACAGGTCTGCATCTGCAAGCAGGTGCCCTGCCTCAGGTGCAGCTCCCATTGGCCATGCTGGCCAATAGACTGGGAGCCTCCCGCTCAATGGGCTGGGGGAGGGAGCCACAGGGGGAGAATGTAGGGAGCTCTGGAGTAGGGGAGGCAGTGGGGGAGAGGAGTTTTCTGGGATGAAGAGGGGGCTCTTTGGAGAGGAGTGACAGGGGCACAGGAGTCATTGGAGGTCTCTCGGGGGGCAGAGGGTTGTGTGAGTCTCTGTGGGGTCAGGGGAGTGATGGATGGAGCCAGTCACAACCCGGGTCTGCTCTGCTATAGCTCCCTCAGGAAGCCCCTTCTGTACTGTGTATTTTATGCCAGCCCCGAGGTGCCCATCACTGCTCCTTTCCCCCGCCCCTGGCTCCATCTGTCTGTCCCCATGACCTCTCAGGTGTGTCTGTGTGTCTCTGACAGTGACAGCCTCCTGGGGCTCTCTCTGCCTGCAGCTCCCTCCCCGTTTCTGTTGTGGAGCCGGGCCAAGCAGCTCCGGTGCCAGCCCCTGCAGCTCCTATTGGGTGGGGTTACTGGCCAATGGGCTGGGACCGAGTTGGCACTGGGGCCTCTCTGCAGCATGCAGCGACTCCAGGGACGGGGGGAGTTGCCCTCGACGTGAAAGTGCCCCATGTTACCAACCCATGGCATGGGCCCCCCCCCTCCCCCAAAGCATGGGGCTTGGGGCCCAGGGCCTAAACTTTGGTGGATCTGGGCCCACCTTCATGAGTATTGATGGCACATGGGCACCACAGGCCCATATAACTTGCTGCCTATGCCTTCATTCAGATATAGCTAAGTGACACAATGGCATAATAAACAGTGGTTTAAGATCTTAGGCCTGGTCTACACTAAAAAAAGTGGGGTCAGCATAAGTACATCATGCCGGGGTGTAAAAAATCCACATCCCTGAGCAGCATAGTTAAACTGACCTAAGTCCCCATGTAGACAGCGCAAGATCAACAGAAGAATTTTCAGTCATCATAGCTACCGCCTCTCAGGGAGGTGGATCACCTATGCCAACAGGAGAATTCCTCCCGTTGGCATAGGTAGTGTTTATCCTGAAGCTTTATGTAGCGTTTTAAGTGTAGACAAGCCCTTAGATTTTATCATCTCCTAAAATGCAAAAATGAAATGGATTCAGTTCATAGTGTCGCAAAGAATCTATTAGATCCCAGCACATAATGATGTGCTCAGGTTTGGCTTGAAAGATAATGTTGTGACAAGGAAGACAAGGAAGTAACCTGCCACAGATTATGAAGTCATGTCTTAGAATTAAATTATTTTACCCCAAGATAATTCAGTTTTATAAATAAAATTTGGGATTACAAATGATCATCCTTAGCACAATTGCACCTTCTAAACAATTTATTGGCAATTAATGACACCGATAACAACTTCAAAAGGTATGTGGCTATATCTATTTCATGTGCTAAGCCACTGGTTTTAGGAAATAAAAGCATATGAATATCTGAGTAACCAAAGACTGGTATGTGGTAATGGTAGAAGTGTCTTCCTATGAGCACCTGATATACAGAATTAATAGGAGAGCAGTTTAATTGAATACACTGTGATCACAGGTTATTTGCTTCATTATGAGAGAGGAGATACATATCCTGGACCAAAAAAAAGAACAAGAGTATTTGTGGCACCTTCGAGACTAACAAATTTATTTAAGCATGAGATTTCGTGAGCTACAACTCACTTCTTCAGATGCATCCAAAGAAATGAGCTGTAGCTCATGAAAGCTCATGCTGAAATAAATTTGTTAGTCTCTAAGGTGCCACAAGTATTCCTGTTCTTTTTGCGGATACAGACTAACACGGCTGCTACTCTGAATCCTGGACCAAGAGTGTCTAAGGGATTGTATACATGGGGATGTTATTGTGGATAATATATGGAGTGAATTTAAAGTACTATTGCTATTCTGAAATAATTCGCTTTGCGGACACTTTCATTCAGGAATTAACAGTGTCTACCCAGGGAGTTATGCTGAAATAGCTCTTCCAGTCAATACAAACTCTAATTTAGGACTTCTCAGAAAGGTGGTGGGGATGGAAAGAAGGGTATAACAGGTTCATTGGTGATGTATTGTTTGTTTGAGGTGGGGCTTATAATTCGGTAGTAAAGTTTGTAATAATATATTTAAATGTTGTTAAACTACTTTTAAAAATAAAAATATAACAAGACATGAAAGGATTAAATTTTTATCAGTAAATGTGGGTGAACATCGATTTCACTGTGCACACACAAACCAATGAAAAAATATTTTCATCAATAATAATTGAAATTTACAGATAGGCAAAGTAAGGAAAATGCAGCTTGAGAATTAATTAGTTTGATTTTAAGGATATTTACTTTATATATTTTGACAGGTGATGTTGACAATTTGTGTTTTAATGCTTATAAAGCTTTAACTTTTTGAATCTCAACATCCACTGTCATTAAATAATTATTGTCTGACCCCCTGTTGTCTAGTGTCCCACAATGTCCCTGTGAAACTGTGAAAATTTAAATAAATAAAAAAAAGATTATAACCCATAATTCTGTGCAACTGAAAATTTTAATTGATAAAATAGAGTCAAATAAATTTTAAAATAAAAAGATATCAATCAAAATTATAAAAAAGTAAAATCAAATTTGGTCAAGACTAAATATACTGTTAATTATGATGAGCAATAGAGATGCTTGTCCAGTACTGTAAACCATAATATGTAATCCAGTAAATCATCAGGAACAAAACTAAAAACAAAAGGAACTTACCACTAAAACAAATAAATATGATCTCCATTTCATCCAAGGGCCACTAAACACTAGCTCATTTGAAGTATCCAGGGTGACAAGATCCAAAGGCAAGGAAGCTTGCCTGAGAAATCTCTGCTTCTGGTCTTGAAGGGTTCAGTTTCCAGACTCCAGGGCGTCCTGACCAATCTTCATTGCTATGATGCAGTATAAGATGAGAGATAGTCTCCCAGGTATGAGGCCCAGACCATTCATGGCTTTCAGGAGTGTCACCTACACTTTGAAGTGCAACCAAAACAAAGAAAGGTCTGTGCAGAATCTTGACAATGCGCATTAATTGTTCATAATGGCTCACCCAACTGAGAAGACACGCAGTAGCATTCTGACCTAGCTGAAGTTTCTAGATGCTGGTCCAAGTTAGTTCTAAGTACAATATATTACAGGACTTGAGCCTGGCAATTACAATGGTTATTGTTAAGTCCATGCTTAAGAGAACTTTTGAGGGATCCAACAGAACTCTGAAGATGAAAACTATCTTGGAGAATGTTGGTGCATTCAAAAGATAGTACAAATGTCATCTCTGTTCATCTTCCAAACAGTTCCCTCTGCCAACAACCATAATTTCTGTTATGTGTGGAATGAATCATAGCCAGATCCCAAGTACAGTCAGAAACTGTAGAAGTGATGATACTGCAAAATCTGGGTTCAGTAAAAAGGAGACATATAGTTGAGGGAAATCAGCATATTGATGAAGCTGTAATCCAAAATATCTCTACGTATTTTACATACATATCAAACGTCAGGAAGATGGAACTATAAATGACACTCTGAGCCTTTAGAAAAGGAATGCAATTTCACACCTCTACCTGGAACAACTAGAAACCCAATAAAAGGTCACTCCAGATCCCATAGAAGAATCAACCATACCATGTGGTTAATAAAATAAAAAGCCATTGGTAGATCTAACAGAAACAGCAGGGACACCTTTCCTTTCTAGTTCACTAGAAGGAGATCCTTAACCATAACTATCTTATTTTAAACTCAAGTCTGAAACAACTTAAAGGGATTAAAGCAATCTGTGGAGTCCATACATAACTAGAACTTGTCCATTATCACCTTCTTAGTAATCTTTCCTAGAACAATGGAAGTTTGCGACAAGACAATAATTGGCAAAATTATTAACATCCAAAGACAATTTCTTGAGCAACAGTCACTGCTTGTTTAAAAGTGAACTGCAAAGAACAAGAAATAATTTTTGTTTGTGTCCTGTACTGCTCCTTTGTGATGGCTTCATAGAGTGTATGTTTCTGAGTGTGTGTTTGGACACTTTGTTCTACTTCAGTGTTTCTCAAACTGGGGTTGCTGCTTGTGTAGCGAATGCCTCTGACGGGCCAAGGGTTTTCCCTACTCAAGTGGTGACCCCAGTTTGAGAAACACTGTTCTACTTGTTATTCACATTGTAGATATTAGAGCCTAATGCCTCCTCCTTTTTCCAGGAGGGCTTTGGTAATCGAAAGCCTGGAAAGGTAACATCATGGGAATCTGAAACCTGTTCCTTGTACTCACAATGGAAAAGAGAGGGGATGTTGCATCTACGTAGTCTTCAGGACTTAATCCCTTCCTTCTCCAGAAACACTGGACAGACCTCCTTCACACTGATCCTCCCAACCTCAGTATCATTTTAACTTCTTTTTTTCATTATCCAGACACATGCACATCCAGGCTATACCATGTCACTTTACTCTTTATGGCCCCAATCTTGGAGACTTCACACACCTATTTAACTTTTAAGCTCTTGAATAGTCACAGTGAAGCCAATTGAAATGTTTTCAGGATGAAGGTCTATGTCTTTAACATCAACATCTCTTCTTTGTTCCTAGCTGTTTAAAAAAGTAATCATCTCGAAGAGAAAGATGGGAATCTGAATTATAGCTGTGTGAAAGCCATGAAACTGTCTTCACAAAAATATTGCCTGTTTCACTTCAGGTGATTTTGCTTTTCTGAAGTTTTGATTTTCCTTTAAATTCAGGAAAATGAGTATGTCCCCATCAAAAGTATTTGAAAATACCAGTGCTCATATTTGTTCATTGCATAGGCATTTTCACTCTAAAATACCCTCATTCTCTTGAAATTTTTCACATTCATAATTAAATAATAATAAAAAAAATCCCTTAGGATTTTGATTATTTTCTACTTCCTTTGCAAATATTTCTTACCCCTTTCATCAAGTCCTAATATAAGGGGAGGAAAAAGCATACAAACTATTAAAAATGTGAGGCTATCTTTCTAAAGTACATCATAAAGCTGCAGCAAGGACACAACCACTTCTTTTGTTTGCTTTTCAATTCAGACTTTAAGTGTGGGTGGAAAATTTTCACACTTGCTGGAAACTTTAATCCCTCATCAATAAAGTGCCACTGGGTTTAATGAGTCATAGTGTCATGGGTCCATCTCACAACACCCTAAGCCCACAGATACTTTCATTAACAGAAACTGGGTGAAAGCCAGTGTGGTAAATGACAGTAAAATACCTTTAAATAGATTCTTGGTGTACAGTACAAGTAGTATTTTCTGAGTATGTTTTTCTGTAGATACACTTACAGGTGTTCCTTCATCAGTCTAACTACAAGGTTCAAAAGAGGTTTATGGTTAATGTAGTTAAAAACTCAGCTTATCATGTAGGTCAGGCTTTGAGGAAAGACTTTTGGTGAAAACTCTACACGTTCACAGTTTCTGAAAGCATTATTATTCCATGCTCCCTATAAGCATATGGCTTCTGAGGTGTCCATATTTTGAATTAATCCAAGTAAAAAAACATCTAAATCTGTGTTGTATTTTGCATTTGATTAAGAAAGTGAACATCTTCAGGTTAGGATGGCCTATATTTGAGTAAAAATGCCCAGAAACTATTCATGAGCTTGCTAAAAACTTGTGCTGTTTTTGTTCAAAATTAAGATAGTTTCCAAAAACAAACAAAAATGCCCCCACACCCTGTTTTTTGTTTTGTTTTGTTTTATTTTTGGCTGATTGTGGGATGTACAGGAAGATGTGTTGCTGTACATTGTGCCTTTTTTCTCCATTAAAATGGCAATACCTTGCCCTTGGGCATTTTTTAGGAAAATTTTTCACATGATCTGGTTTACTATTTTCTCAAAGACTTACCTGGGCATTTTTCCAAACATAGCCAGAGAAAAGGGCATCCTCACTCTTAGATAATGGTCACAGTGCATACTGCATGCTCATTAATACAGCAATTCCCTAAGACAATGACAGATAAAAGAACTTTCCTTTTATTGAACTAAATGCTGGTTTTACATAAAATAGACCATAATTCAAAGTCTGTAATGTCTACTGAAAGGTTAGCCTCGTTACCATCCAAATAGCTGAGCTAATAAAAATTATATTTGTTACAATCCAAATAGATTAACCAGCCTTAAGGGCTTAGCTATGTATTACACTTTTCAATTTCTTATAATTAAATTCACATAAAATAGACTTGACAAATAAATGACTGTATCAGAAACAGTTAAGCTCTGTTTAACCAAAATAATTGTTCTATTTACATATATCACTTTTGTGTACTTGGCGGGCTAAAGAAAAGCATATCTAGAATGAAATTCCTTAGACAACTACAATCAAGTAACAGTGTCTTATCTCTGTGCTCTAATTCTTCATCTGTGGACCTCAGATACCCTGAATTGTATAGTTAATGACTGAATTTCAGCATTCCCTGTTGGTCCCATCTGCACTATCACTTCAGATTCCCTGCAAAGATTTATGCACATGTTTAACTTTACACATTGTGAGTAGATCCACTGACTTCAATGACATTAATGGGGCTAGTCAAAGAGCATAAAGTGAGCACAAACTTATGTCTTTGCAGGTTAGGGGTTTTAATGTCTTCACCACATTTTCACCATCCACCCATCTGCTGCCATCATGTCTCACTTGGAATAGGGATTATGGTAATGTTGGATCCCGCACTCTAACTCTTTAATAGTTTTAACAGTTCATTAATGAAGGCTATATAGTTTATTCAGCAGCAATGACCTTCCTAAAAATGTCCTCACTCTCCATAAACTATGTCTCTACCTATTAGTTTTCTAACCCTCTTTTTTCTCCCTGTTCTATTCACTATAAATCTTTCAACCTTCATATTCAGAACCTTAATTTTTACTGTCCCTCATTTACCTTTAACAAGAAACAGCGTTTCTGCTTGTAGTCTTCTCTGTAATCACTCTTTTGAATGAAAGACTATAGACCCAACCCTCCTAGCTGGCCAGGTCACCATCCTCAGAAGGTCAATCAAGACTGTAATTTTCCCTCCAGTTTTATTAGTCCTTTTTTCTGTCTCTTTTGAGGGAGACATAGGAAGAGATTTTTCTGGTAATTTTTTTTTCATGTGGATATTTAAAAGAGGAAACCATAGCATTGAAGAAAATGTTTACAGAAAAGAATCCAGGTGTCTGCACAATATGATGAAAAAATAGAAGTGTGGGCCATATTAATGAAGAGATCCTTGTGGCATGCCTTCATTTATAGGGTGAAATAATTAAATTGATGTCTAACTTGGTTTTGAAAAGCTCATAAACTCTAGTTTCTGTGCTGCAATGTGTGTTTGATCAGGCAAATGGTAGAGAATAGTTTACACCTTCTGTAAAATCATGGGAAATATCTGCTTAAATTTCTTGGAGCATTATCCTGTAATTACACATTCTGAGGCCATGTCTACGCTTACCAGGGATCGATGCAGCAGGGGGTTGATTCAGCAGGTCTAGTGAAGACCTGCTAAATCAACTGCAGAGCACTCTCCAATCAACTCCACTACTCCACCGGAATGAGAGGAGTAAGGTAAGTTTACAGGGGAGCATCTCCCATTGACGCAGTGCAATGAAGACACCGGGGTAAATTGACCTAAGCTACGTCGGCTCCAGCTACATTATTCATGTAGCTGGAGTAATGTAATTTAGGTCAACTTACCCAGGTAGTGTAGACAAGGCCTGAGAGTCCTTTTCTGAGCACTATGTCTTTAAGGCCCTTCCCCTCCTCTTGTGAGAAAATATCTTCAGAATTGCACTCTCAGTATGGTAATGCTACCTAAGTTGCAATTCAAGGAATGCTCCTTCTGCAAACTTTTTTCCAGAACCTGAGAGTTATTTTATAAACCCGTGTGTTTTGCCTTTGTTTCTTGTATGACAGAAATGACAAGCTTTATGCCTCAGATTTTATGTCTAAATTATAATAGGTCCTCTTCAGCTATGCAAAAATACTGATTTATATATGACATACTCATAACAAATAGAAAATTTGACCAAGATATATATTTTGCCATTTTTAACTGAAACCACCAAACTTCATGGCACAGAGCTGTTTTGGGTGCTGTAGAACATCCTTATCCCAGAGTGAGATTCAGGAAGGACTGGGTTTCAGAAGGCTCAGGTCTTCTCTCATCTGCTCCAACTGCAGGGGCAGTGAACAAGCTGCCCCATCCCTTCTCTGCAGCTGGTCAGATCTTCCAAGATCAGTGTTGAGCAAGATCAATGATTAAAAACAAAAAGGCAGGTGGAAGGGAAGCAGGGAAAGAAAACAAGACCATGGCCACATCATTATTCCTGCCTCATGGGGTATTTGCACTGTTGAGACTTCCAGTCCCTAGAGCACAGAGAATGGGACTGCCCCAGCCCTTGCCCAAGGAGTGAGCAATGAAGGCTTCCTGCAGCCTCATCTGTTCCCCTCCATGTGCATCTGTGCAAGGGCAAGGAACAATCTAGCCCATCCTTTTTCAGAGCATGAGGCTGAAGAAATTAGATGAGGTTACACTGAAATTGACTGCTCAAGAAGCCAGCAGTCAAAATGATGCCCCAGGACATCAGACTGTTCCACCAGGGACTGGGGAGGAGGCAGAGTCTGGAAGGTATGGACTTCTGCCTGTGTAGTGGAAAGTTGGTAGTGCAGCTCCTAGAGATGTCAGTTTATATTTATTATTAATTGTTATTACTATTATTATTTATTTTATTATTATTTAATTTTGATTGGTTGATTTTCAGGGGGATCTCCCCTTTCTTCTTTACGTCTAGGCCTACATGTCATTGTAGGGCTAGTCTTCAGATAGTATTTAGAGCAGAGCAGCTTCATGGAAATCAGCCTCTAACTAACAATTTAAAGCCTTCTGAAGTATAAGTTTCTCAAAAAATGTTTTAAAATATTTTGTTCTTACCTGGCAACAAGTGACCTCTATGCTTTACCAGCCGGGGCTTTTTGTGTTTTTCTCACAGAAGGAAAGGCAATTTTGGGGGGTAAAACAACACTTCCTGTGTTCTCCCACGCTATGAGATACATTTGCAAAATGCTTTGCTATTCTGAAGATAAAAAATATGATTTCCCCAACACCTACACATTGTTTCCATTCATTTCCCTCCACTGTTCACCCCTAAATTCATCCCTGCTTGTACATCCTAGCCTTCTGTGGCAACTGACACTTCTTGGGTTTCTATCAGAGCAATATAGAATACATGCAACTCAGAGCTATTCAGAAACTGTAATAAGTACTCTGATTTCGAGGTATTCTCTCTGCTCCCCCTTTCTCAGCTTTATGTATTAGAGATTATTTTTAACGAAAGTTGAGATCCTAAGCTTCTTCACTGTGTGATTCATGTTTCAGAGTCTAATTTTTTAGCCTCAAAAGCAGGATGAAATACTGTCATTTGAGTTTTTTAATGACTAGAAACTAGTACATGCTTTTTCAGCCTTCTCTCATAGGCGCTAAATTAGAATAAAACTCATTTCCACAGCAAATGTAAGCCAATAAAAAGAGTATAGCGGGAGGATACAGAGCAGGAAAAGTGCATGGTAGCAAGGTTTGAACTGAGTTTGTAGTACATAATGATAAATTACGTACAATTATTATTACTGTTATAATTCCATGCCAGAACACGTTAATGGTATGAAAGACCACAGCATACCAAAGCCCAAAGCTCTCCTGCTGTTCCTTCCCTCTGCATATACTACATAATGTGCATTATTCTCTATATGTTCTGCAGTGGAGTTGTTCTTCTCTAGCTAACAGATGGATGGGTGGCTACTCAATTCCTCTTTTAGCTCATGTTGTCACGTAGCTCCTCTGCATCCGACGAAGTGGGTATTCATCCACGAAAGCTCATGCTCCAAAACGTCTGTTAGTCTATAAGGTGCCACAGGACTCTTTGCTGCTTTTGTAGTTTCTCTGCTGTTTTGTACAGTGGACTACCTAAGTACTCATATAGAGCATCATAGCAAAAGAGACAAATGGACATGTGAGCTCAGGGCCTGATCCAAAAACTCCTGAAGTCAATAGATGCTTCTGTATTGACTTCTATGAATTTGGGATCGGGCCATGAACAAGGAAATGTGCAGCTAATTTTCTCTACAAAAAGAAAGACCTTGAGAAGTTTAGGGAGGATGGGAGGCTGGGGAAAGAAAAACAGACAGGGCAGCTTAGAGGGAAAGGAGAGGAGAGCAGTGGAGGTAGGTTTACAGACTTCTGAGGGAAGGAGTTTTATATTAAGATTGACAGGACAATCCTTTGAGAGGAAGCTACAGGGAGTAGTGAGCAGTGAGAGAGGGGAGGGGACCCTGAGGTAAGGCACTCAACCTGAAAGGGAGGGAGGACAATAGTGTGTCATCCACAAGAAACAATACAGACTGGATTTATTCTGCTAAAAGCTAGAGACAGAAGTCTGAAAAGACTTTTAGGATTTCTGAGGGAAATTCAAGCTTCAGTCTGAGAGCTCTTCCAGTGAATTTCCATTGCTTTAGTCATCTTGCTTCCATGACACAAACAGCTATTATGTAATTAGCTTCCTCTGAGTGTACAGAGCCAGAGTTGATATTCTGATTATTCAGTTTGATACATTACTTCTAAGGTATCTGTAGATTTGAATCCTCTAATGTAATAGTGGGCAAAGAAAAAATTAAAATATAGTGTAGTATAATGTCCTGAGGAAACAAGTAACTAATGTAATCAAAAGAATGACAAAACAGTTGTAGTATATCTCATCCTTGTTTAGGTATTCTATTTGCCTTTTAAAAAAAGCAGGTATCATAGAAAAACAGAAAATTACTCAGTGCAGAAACAACGGCATTTAAATTTTGTTTATAGGGAATGCTCACTGAGGTTTTATTTATAGGAATGTCCTTTAAGGAGCCACAGGGAACAAACATACATTACCATAACACTTAAAAAAAAAATACCCAACCCTTTTCATTTGTTCCCATAACTCTGCCACTGTTATTTCTGTAAAAACATTCTGGGAAATGACATATAAATGAACATACACCATCCTATTTTGCTTCTTTGAAACCATATACAGGGTTGCCTTAACATGTAGTTTTTTTAAACCAGGCTGTGTTGGTAACCAGGTTTTGAATAATGACCAGTGCAATCATAAAAAGTTAGACAAAAGAGAAAATGAGGTTTCAGTCCTTTTTTTTAAGATGTGGAATCCATCTATAATATCTAAATATTTTCTATACTATGATACTAGGGGATACTTTTCATATGTATCAGGGATGAGAAGGCCTTCAGGGATTTTTTTTTAAAATTGCACAAAAATGTAACTATATGTTGGTTAGAAGAAATAGATGGCAGTGTACATTATTTACTACCAGGAATGCTAAGAGAAAGACTGAGTAAAAATAATAAGTACTGCTCAAGTGCAGTAGAATTCAATAGGTGCGTACTTGTATTTGGAAGATTACTGTATTCATGGCTTCATTTATTTGGGGGGAAGTAAAATTTTGAGAACAAAACAAATTGGAACCAAAAATGGAAAAGATGGGATTAATAGACAGCATGGCAGTGAATGATTTGTTTCACTTCCCAGAATCCCTCTCTGCCCCTTATGTGAACACTTAGATATGTTTATTTCCAAAAAAGAGTACATTTTATCCTGAAGGAAGCTATGAGATGGTTTTTAAAATAAAGGGGGAAAGTGTATTAAAACTCAAAAGAAAGTAAACAGATGATTTGGGAAGCTTTAGTCCTTTATTTGGGCAAGCATTGTTAACAACATTTAGGCGCTCTGTGTGTTTAAAAAGTAATAAATAGCTATTGAGCTTACTTCATAAACTTGTCAGAGTGTCTTCATTTCATTTTCCTGAACAAACTGAATTTCTGTACTGCTCTTCCCCAGCCAGTTAATAAATACATCACCCTAAAAAGTGCTGTGGTATTAAATTTACAGCAGATAAAATATGGATGAAGTTGCTGTGCTTCAGGTACGTCAAGTGTGATTTAATATCTCTCACTACCCTTATGAGGAGTAAAAGATTACTCGGCTGCTCAAACAGCAAGATGGTGACCTTTGCTCTCAAGTAACAGCCACTCAGCAAATAGTACCAAATGAAGAAGTAGAATAACATATAGATTTGCCATAAGAAAAAATTGATCTAAATCCATATATCAAATCTGCTGATCGGAGCTCTGTGGAAAAATACCTCATAATCTTTAGTATGCAATTGCAAAAACTTTGGGTGGAAAAGAAACTGTGGGTCTTATTTTAGAGTAAAAGATTTCTTGGGGCAAAAAGGTTAAGAGGACTCTGTAAGCACATTTTTTTGCACTGAGACATCTTCAGATAAGAAAATACCTACTGATCTATTAGATTGTCTAGTGATTTGAAGATCATGATTCTTATTTTGTTGTTGCTTTGTTTTGTTTGCTGCAAAAGAATGGAGAAAAGTGTAAGATTTTCAGAATTTCCATGGCAGTAATTTATAAATGAAGGAGATGTTCCTTTGGGAAATTTCATAATGGTCTGATTTAATTTATTTCTTTAAAAAAAAAACAGTTATCTCTAAAGGTGATAGAAATCCCCAAGAGGACGCGTTTGTTAGCAAAGAAAATAAATTCTTGTGATTTACATTTTGCCTTCAAAAATGGTGGGTGAGTGAAAGTGTGCTGCTCTGCACTTCAAAGCAAAGGGAATGAAGAATTTTCAGCAACAAAGACAAAAAATGAAACAGACAAATCATTCTGCTGAGTACTTTTTTTAACCTAAAGTAGTCCATGTTAATGAAGCAACTACAGTCTGTATAATAAGGGTTGAAAAGATATTCTTTAAAGAGTGGAAGTAAAATAGTAAACTTTTGTAATTAAAGCCTCTTATCCCTAGCCATAGAAGAAGTTAGAATTTGATGGTGCTCCCAGTGTAATCAGGAAAGTCAGTGGAATTACGCTAATAGACCTGGGGTAAATAAGAGAAGCATCCATCCCTTAAAGACTAAAGGTAAATAAGCTTTCTCCTGTATTATTCACATTTTAAGAAAGGAATACGGCTTAGTACTCTACATCTTGAAAGTGATACACCTATATTAACTTATCACTTTGCATATGTAATTTGAGAGTCTAAGTGCATTTGTGTCTCTGCAAATGGGAGACCTTGGTTGTGCCTCTAAATGTGAACGGTACATGATTTTTTCCTATGCACTTGTTTTACAAGCCCAGGAAAATAGAATATAACATTTGTTTCAAATATCAAATGCAGCTATGTCATTAGTGGTGAATCATGATCACTAAAGAATATTTGTTTGTTATATACATTTTAATTATTAAACACATTTTTTATGTATTTTCATGAAAGGTGGTATTCTTTAAGGCTGAGGATTTAAAAATAATGTGATTCCAAAAGGTCAGAATGATTACTTTCCTTTCATACATTTTTTTTTCCAATTAAGACACCCCATTAGCTTTTAAAACTGCCCTGGTTTGGTTGATCAAGATTACACCTGCTACTCATGCTAGCCCAGATGTTGCCCGTTCAAACAGACATCAGTCCATAAACAAGTGCTTTCTCCATTCTGACTGCATCGTGGATTTGGTTGGGCAGGATGACATTTTCTTGAGAGACAGATGTGCATGCTGCAGCAGTACCATGGACGCTCACAGTTCTCTTGTAGAGCAGATGCTCCCTTGAGGATCTTATACTGTTTTCTTTGTGTTTGCAATAATAATAATAAAAAATCTTCCCCTTTATACTTGGGATGATTTTTAAAGTTAGCAGTGATGAGGGCTAGGACTTTCTAGCAAGGATTTAGAAAGTCTCTGGGAACTGAAGGTTATGCAGGTACCATCATTCTTTTAATGGCATATCACTTCAAACAACATAAAAGCATTTTTTTGGACTTTCTCCCCTGAACTGGCAGCACCGAGCAAACGCAAGAGAGCTCAAGGGACAGATTTGAAAAAGGGATAATGCACACATAACTGGGGGATGGGGTTAGGTTTTACAAAATAAATAGCTTTTACAAATGTTATTTGTCTGCTTCCGAATTTTCACAGAATGATAGTTGTAGAGATTATTTATTCAAAGCTTTTTACTTTCTTTTTACATGTTTATATAAGCCTGTCCTTTAGAGAAACTGAATGGTGACCTCTATTGCCCATGTGTACTAATTTGAAAACTGAGCATTATCACTGCACAACTCATTGCCATTAATTACTTTGAAATGTTAGGGAATGCAATTCATACACTAATATGGGGATAAGGTGAGGGAAGAAAATGACTCTCTTGGACATCTGTTTTATAAATCTGGCGGAATGGGTGTTTATTTTTCCAGTATGACCAATGCATTGTTAGTGACATCATACCATAGTCCATTACAACATTTCTGATCTCAAATGGCTGCAAGATAGCTTCAGACAGCTGTTCCTTGCATGCAAAATAGAGATTCATAGATTTCAGATTCATAGATTTCTCACTGCTAGCTGATATCACTTCCAATAGCCAATCATAATTCAAACACATAATCTGCAGACAGCACCAGCCCTCTAGAGTTTGCATACTGATTGTGGGTGTTTAGATGAGACCAGAGGGTGGCATTTGGTTGTTGCCATTAGTCTGTTTAAGAAAATGAAAAAGCAAGGGGACTAGTACTCTGATTCTGGTTGGATATTGCTTGTATGAGTTAGAATTATGTGTAAGATATTCACCTGCAGGCCATTGTTCTGAATTTGAGCCAGTGTGGCAGTGGCTGAATGCCATTAGCCTCTCTTAGGTATTTCGTGTTATGTGAAATCAGAGCATAGTCTTAGTACAGTTCCTTATGTCCACAAAAAAACAAAAAACCCAAGACCCAACCTCAGAAATGGCATCTGTATGGCCTGAGATAGGCCAAGCATTGGAGATCTGAACTCTCTTCTCTCCTGTAGTGCTAGTCACAGGACGTCAAAATCACTGGGAAGGGAGCATGGGAATGCTTTCACTGCTGGTGCCTGTGCTGTACCTGCTCCGTGATTAAACACAGAACTTCAGTTTTTAGGCCTATCAGGTTGGTACCTTTTTATCATGAATGTTTGCTTACTGACTATCTTTTCTTAAAAGAAAAAGTTTGCCTAAAAGATGAAGCAAAAACAGTTTGTCAAGGACACTACCCGCCTAGAAAAGCACGTTTGATCCCTCCTGACTAAAGAATATATCTCTGGAGGTATATTCTAAATCTAAAAGGCTTTGCTGCACACACTGATTAAACAGATCAAGTCTAACAATTTTAGAAACTATAGTATTATTATTCATCTGCAGGGATAGCGAGTGTACTATTAAAAAGACAATGTCAATTTTTTTTTTTTTATTTCTCAGCAGGATTAGCTGCTCTGCTGGGAAAACCTGTCCCTTTAAGAGTTACAAGAGAAGCTGAACAGGCATGTGCCAATCAGAAATCTGGAATTCAGAGTGATGGGTATTTGGGGAGACAAGTGAGGCCAGACTGAGATGCAGGTGGAAAGATCTGTAGATTAGGGAAACAGAGAATATCTAAAGACTTACACAGAAGGGAAAGGAAGTGATTAAAAGCAAAAAACTGGCTGGAAAAGGCAAACAGTAGTGCAGGGTTGGCAACCTCTGGCACGCGGATCACCAGGGTAAGCACCCTGGCGGGCCGGGCCAGTTTGTTTACCTGCCATGTTGGCAGGTTTGGCCGATCACGGCTCCCATTGGCTGCGGTTTGCCGTCCCAGGCCAATGGGGGTGGCTGGAAGCCACGGCCAGCACATCCCTCGGCCCGCGCTGCTTCCTGCCACTCCCATTGGCCTGGTACGGTGAACTGCGGCCAGTGGAAGCTGCGATCAACCGAACCCGCTTACGCGGCAGGTAAACAAACCAGCCTGGGCCACCAGGGTACTTACCCTGGTGAGCCACGTGCCAGTGGTTGCCGACCGCTGGAGTAGTGGAAAGAAACTATTAGAAAGGAAAAGTGAAGATACAGTAGCAGAACATTGGGAGGATCAAAAGACTTTTAAGGGGGTTATTGTAAACAGGATACTTGACTTCACAGTTGTAGATGGTGTTTCATTAGCAGTGGGTTAGGGCAGTGCCTTGTCTTCTCCTTGAGACCTGACAGCACCTCACTAGGACAATCAGCCTTCTAATATTGAGAATCTATAGATTGGAATTAAGCACAGAACCTTCTAAGCACAGAACCTTTGCCTTTCTTAGCCTGAAAGGAGACTTCATCAAAGAACATTTCAGCATCGCGCCTGCTGACAGATGAAAGTATTGAATCAAATGATACCCAAGAAGAAACGTCCAGCACCACAGGTGGCTGCTGTTGAGAACTTAGTTTTAAACACATAATTAGTAATTGATCCTAGAAGGTACTGAGCTCTCCTGGGAGGCAATGAACACCCTTAATCACACTGACTTCACGGGGAATTATGAGTGCTCAAGACCTCACAGGAGTGTCCAGCAGGCGTCCTTAGGGAATAAATCCTACTGAATGTTCCTTTCTCTCCTTGCGGGTAACAATTTCTATGCATGTGTCAGAGTCTTATCTGATTCTGGTCTCCCCCTTTCGTTATCAATTGCCTGTTTGCCACAGGTGGTGGAAAAGCACATTCATCCATCAGACCACCAGCACCTCCTCTCTAATGATGGGCCAGAAATAACAACAGAGGCATCAACAAATATTCCTGTGGATAAAATCCATTGATTCATTTTGTTTTTGCTTACTCACAGCCATCTGTGTGGGTCAGATTTTATTCATGAGAATGTACACAAGAAAGCCAAAGCACGGCAAATACCAGCACAAATAAATATTCATGTGAGTATTTTCCCTGGGAGTGCTTCCTGGCCATTTTGAATGCTTTTCGTAGTACAGGAAGGAATGGAAGGAGTTGCAGTGGAGCAGGAGGGGAAAAGGTGCTTCAAGAGAGCTGTGGCAGTCAGCAGGATGGAGTGTGTCCACCATTACCATTTCTCAGAGAAGTGACAGATGGGTTTCTAGTCTGGTGGAAATTTAAAATCTGGCCAGGTGTGTGCATTGCAGCTAGGCAGTAAGGAGGTAGCACCTGAAGCTTCAGACACAACCACTAAAGGTGACATTTAAAGGTTGGTGCTGCACCATGTTAAGCATCTAACTCCGGGCTCATGGCTCAGAAGGCTACTCAAGCCTCCCCGAACAAGGAAAAGTCCCAGAGCCATTTAGTTTCCCTTCTTGCATATGCTATTTAAGAGTTGCTATGTCACTTTTTCCCTGCCACAACAAGAGCAAGGGGAGATTGTATAAATTAGTCCACCAGCTCTCTCTCCATATGTTGAAGCCATAGACTTTTCCTCTATAGCCTGGCATCCAAGTGGAGGCAGGTAAACCTTGACGCACCAGCCCACTTGGTTGGGGATGTGATCACACATAGCCTTTTAGGCCTAAAGCAGCTGTCATGATGCGTGATAGAAGGATCAGATTAGATTAGATGCAACACCGAGGGTTACATTTTCAAAGTGCCTCAATCACTTGAGCACTTTTGAAAATTAGGAGACTGTCATTCCTGCTACATTGAAATCCTGTAATTATGACCTGATCCCTGACAGCTGCCCCAGCAAAAAAGTTTCCTGTTCAAGAACAGGGAGTCCCATTATTATTGAGCTACCCATGTATACTAGTCTGCTGACATTTTATTTTTTATTTTACAAAAAGTTCCAGGGAAAATGTTGTCTTATTTTGTTTAAATATATCTGTATGAAGAACTGGATGGATTGCGCAGAGTGGTATAAAATGCAAGAAAACTAAAATAAACCAAAAACCTACCAGTTCTGCCAGTATCTCTCAAAGCTAACACTATTCAGTAACACAGTACAGCTGTTTACCCCTTTCATTCTATCTCTTCTGTAAAAATAATAAAACTGAGAGCTGCTGCTTCCTCGACTTTATTAGCACATTTATTTATTTTGCTTCCAGTTTTTTCACCCTTAATGTATTTTAAAGACTGTGAGCTGGCCACATACTGCTTCACTTTCCGAGTACTGAGGCCTATCTATCAAAAGCTGACTGGAGTGGGTGGTGAAATACAGTAGGAGGTGGCTAGCTACACCATTGTACTATTAAATTACTGTCAGGCCAAAGAGAGTAATCTCTTGTTTCAGCAGCATGTACTATACTACCATGGACTGTAAAAACCTCAAGCACTCTGAAATAGGCTGTCATATGAGCACCATAAATTACATCAGTCAAATATCCCATCACTCATTCACTCTGAAGTCTTATTGTGGGCAGAATAGTCTGCTCAGGAGAAAACAACAACCAACTTTCTGATTTCTTTTTCAATTCACCTCTTTAGCCAGTTAACAAGATGACGCTGGGAGAAGTTTATAGTTAACCATAAAATACAAATTTACATCTTCATATCGAAAAGTTTCAAAACTCAGAGATTGCTCCCCTAACAGCAGCAGCAGCAGTTACTGGCAGTACTTGTGTTAAGAACTTTTAAAAGTGTTGTATCAGTGACTTTCTTTTCATTTTTGGGGAACAGAACACATGACATTAAGTTAAAATCCTAAATAAAATATGAAAGCTGCCAACACAGTACAAAAGTCTCTCTGATGGAATATATGAAAAGTTGCTCATAAGTTGCAAATGTCACTAATACAGTATGAAAATTGCAAAAATGTATATGAAAGTCGCTAATGTGACATGAAAGAACAAAAGTCTTCAAATTACATGAAAGTTGCTGATCCAATATGTTAGTCTTACTGTTCTAGTTACTTTCTGTTGAATCTTTTTAACAAATTCCATTTCAAACTAATCTGTGATAAAAGTCTTATTATATTATCAATTTTCATGAAGTATCAGAAAACTGTGTTTCTGGTTGTACTGAATGAAGGGTGACCTCATTAGTAGATTTTGTAACAGCAGTGGCTTTTTCCTCCTTTTCCTTTTGTAAAAGAGGAAATAGATCCCATCAGTCTAGTTTAGCTTTGCTTTGATTAAGATACATACTAAGTTCTTAATTGTGCAATTGGAGGTGTGTGGTTGGACAACCCCTGCACCTCTGTGGAGCCCTGTTGATTTCAGTAGGACCCCATAAGGGCCTAAAAATGCACCTGCATTGAACAGATTGCAGGATAGGTGCTTAAGAGCTATTTCAAATCTCCAGCTTCGCTCAGCTCCAATCAGAATTAGCTGCTAGCAGACACTGAGGAGAGCCTATGAGGAGGAATGATCTAGAATTCTAACACAGCTGGCTTTAGATTTTACAGGCATGTTATTTTTAATGTGTTTTTTAGCGCCTTTCTGAGAAGCTCCCCCCTGCTCCCATTTTCTTTAGAAAGTCTCTATCTTTAGAAAGTCTCTAAAAATAGAAGGTCTATTTTTAGGCTCATATGGGGCTCCACAGAGGTGCAGGGACCCATCCACACACCTCCAATTGCATAATTTAATATGTTTTTTAATCAAAGCAAAGCGAGGATAGAATGGTGGGCTCTATTTCTCAGCACTGGCCACTTTTAGGGCTGGACTGGCTGGCCCTGATGAAAAATGTTGACAGAATTGGACCCTGAAATCCTATATTTTTCTACAGAACAGATACAGTGTAGGCACTCAGATCAGGCACAGATATGGTGATTAGCATGGTATAAGGTGACAGACAGATAGACTGATGGATGGATGATGAATATTAGCCCCAATGTGTGGACCAAACTTAATCTGAAGGGACCACCTTTAGGTCTAAGATTGCAGTTCAGCCTCCGTTTCCCCTTGCAATCCTTGGCCTCTTTGCTGAGGCTTCAACAAGAGTATGTGCTATGAGCTAAGTGAAAGGTTTATGCTGAGTGACAAAGAACTATCCCAAGACTACTCAAAATAATGCATCAATTGGCATTACATTTACAGCTTCGTTAACAATATTCATGTCATTATGTTATCAATAATAATACATCACAATTAAACAATATATACATGTGCATTATTTTCCCATTAGGTCCCCCTTGCTCACAGAGAACCCACAATTTGTTGTGATGCCCCCCTAGCAGACCCCCCCCCACCCAGTTATTGGCCAGTAGATTAAACATTTTGTACATCTAACAACCATTTGGATTTACTCCTTAAAGATGAAGTTAGTATAACATTCTGAATAAAAAAAACTTTGAAGCTAATAATCAAAAGATTAGAGAAAGGATATCTTTTAATTAATTTCAAACCTTGGATTGAGTATTAAATAGAAGCATGAAAGAAAGATTCCAATTGGGAAGGACTGGTAACTGAAGAGTCTCCCCTCTCTTGAGGATTACCATTTAATTTTAAACATTGATTTGAAATAAAAGATGGTACAATCCCCAAGGAAAGACGTATTTCGGTTGTAAACATAGGAGCGATGTATAATAAATGAAATATATAACATTCTCCTTGAGGAGTTTTTTACTTTATTGTGCAATCATGTTATGGGAATTATTTATATCCTTTAATTTGACTCTCAGACAAAACCTACCAGGTATATTTCTGTAATCAGTTTTTTCCTTTATTTATATGGCTGTATTAACATTTCTGAAAATTGTACTATGGCATCGCGTTTAGGATTTTGCATCAGCCAGTTTTTTTAATACCAACATTTATGAGAGCTTGTAATGGGTGTTGTAGATTTGTTCTGGGTAATCATCTAAACGTTCAGATGCTTATTCAAACCTGAACCCATCCTATGGAAGCCCTCATCTTGGCTCATCCCAAAACCCCCCACACATAATCTACCCTTTCTTTCCCATGCAGCCATCTGTCTGCCCTCCACTCCCATTGCAGTCCTCCCCATTGTGACTAGACAGTAGGGAGGTCTACAGTAGCTTTTCCTACTAATGTGTTTTGTGTCTTATTTAGAACTGGGCGAAGAGAGCAAAAAATTATTAACACTTGGGGGAAGTGTGTGCTCTTTCCTTTTGCATTTGTTTACCACAAATACGATAGCAAACAAGTTTATTGGCAGGCATATTGGATGAAAAAGCAAATTTTAAGTGAGTAGCAAGCACATTTCAAATTTGAATTTGCTCCAGTGACCTGATTCTAAGAAATATGCTCATCCAATTAGGAAATAAATAGAGTATGAGATTTGTGTGTCCAATTAAAGCTTTGTATTTGCTTCGTCAAGTCTTACCCTTGCTGACTACTTGTATGTTATTATCATGAAGAGAGAAGCAGTCCCTGGGACAGCCTTAGCACAGTCCCCTGAGACTTTGAAAATCAAGATCGAGTGTTTGATGAGGAGCCAGTGCACTCTCCAGAGTAGGGTGACCAGACAGCAAATGTGAAAAATTGGGATGAGGGTGGGGGGTAATAGGAACCTATATAAGAAAAAGACCCAAAAATCGAGACTGTCCCTATAAAATCAGGACATTTGGTCACGCTACTCCACAGTACTAAGATAGTGTGCTCACATTGACTTGTGTTGCATAGCAGGCAGACTGGTGCTGCATGCTCACTTAAGTATCACAAAGTCAGTGTCTTAGAAATACCTGCCATGGATAGTGTTGATTAGATCTTTGCAGAAATCCTATTTTGAAAATTATGCGTATCCACAGGTCCCTATTTCTGTACAGTGACAATTCTGCTCATCCCACTTATGCGCTCACACCTCTATTTCCGCAGCTCTAACTACAAGTGTGTGTGAATGGTAAAATTCACATACTTTAATCAAAACCAAACCCAAAGTGGATTTTGCATCAGCAATCTGGGTTTGAGGCTCATGTCTGGGTCTCCAACGTTGCGCTAGCAGAGTTTGAGAATGGGGAAAAGTTGTGTGATCCATCGCTATAAGGGACCATACTGTGAGCTGTCACGATTAGCATTAAAGTTTTGGGGTGATGTAGAAGGGCTCAGCCAAGGCTCACCCCTCCACAGGTTGTGGGGTATCCCACCACCTCATGATAGTTCGCTATGGGCCCCAGCCCCGGGATCAGGGAGGGCCAGCAAATAGTCTGGAGCTCAGTCCCTTAAGCAGGGGCTGAGCCAAGAGTTCAATAGAAGCCCAGGCCCTGGGTCCAGGCGGGGCAGCAAACAAACAGTCTGGAGCCCAGGCTTCTGAGCATCGGGGTGAGGGGGAGACTGCCACCCAGGCTCTACCCCTCCGCTGGCATGGGTAACATTCACAGATTCTGAGGATGTAGCAGAGGATTATTTCATTAGGGCTACCAGAACCAAACAGTGAAAATACCTTAGCAAATACTCTTTCTTTTAATAGCTACAAGAAAAGATCAAAAGAGTTCCTAGCCCTGCTCGTTGGGCAGTCCATTACAGGGGCATAAAGGTAACAGAGCCCTCTTGGGGGCTTTTCCATCATCCCTGCAGTTTTTCCTATTTGCGGGCCACTGTGCTGTATCGTCCTGCTGTAACTTCTGCTGGCCTCCTCCGCATCTAGCATTCTGCTTTCGCTCCCAGATCTCAGGTTCCCTGCTGCCCAGCCTTCCCTCTGCAACTAGCTCCCAGGCTGCTGCCTCTGTCCAGCCTGTTGCTCCAGCTCACACACAGCTTTTGGCTCTCTCCTGAGCCTGGCCCCTGCTGACCTCAAGATGTTACTTCCTTTTCTTGGTGTCAAGAGCCTATGGTCCTCTGTTGGCTGGATGTTGAAGTGAGTGACACAATACCTTGCCCGGGCTAGATCCTTTCCTTCCATCCACAGTGCAAGAAGAGCTACTTGGTAGATCTGTGTTGGGACTGGAATATCTGTTTTGCAGGAAATTCCATCATCTCTAGGTTTTTCATTCCAAATCGGAATGGAATGCTGAATTTCAAAATTTCTCATAAAATGAAGTTTTGGGGGGAAAAAAACAAACCATTTTTTTTTATTTCAACTTCTTAAAAATAAAATATAACAAAGTAAAAATAATTTTGAAACAAAAAATCAAAATGTTATTTTACAAAAATGTTAAAACAGAACATTTTGACATCATCAAAATGCTTCATGTTGGAGTTTTTTCAAAATAAAATTTTGTCAAAATCAACATGTTCCTGCAGAAAGTTTCTATTTCAATGAAACATCATTTTCTGACCCAAAAAACTGTTGGAAAATTTTTGACTCACTGTAGTAATCAATAATAATTCAGTAGCTATAATGCAACGATAGTACTGGTCTCATTTCTGTAAGGATCAGGATCACTAATAATAACTTACACTTATATTATACTTTTCATCAGAGGGTTTGTCTACACAGTGCATTAGTCTGCACCAGTGGGATGTAAATTCTACTCCGTACCAGTGTGTCATGCACTAACTGGCCTGTGTAGACTCTGCTGGTGCACACTAGAAGTTCTCTAGTGCACATTAGCATAGTCTCAGTACTACATTAACATGCACTAGAGAACTTTTAGTGCATGCCTGCAGGGTCCACACAGGGTGTAGACTAGAATTTGCACTTCGCTGGTGCAGACTTACTCATGATATAGACAAGCCCAGAGTATTTCAAAACATTTTGTAAATATGAATTACGTCCAAAATACTGTTGAGAGATAGGTAAGGCTTGTTGTTCCCATTTTACAGATGTATAAACTAAGTCCTGGACAAAGGGCTTGATCAACCTCCCATTAACTTGAAAGTTGAAGGCACCTAACACCTCACATAATCAGGACTTCAGTGAATAGAACAGGCGACATGAGGAACAAAAGTGAAAACTCCTGACTCCAGTCCAGTGCTCCAGCCAGTAGACACAAGTTCTGTTGAGATGTAGAAGGCCTGGAGCAAAAGGTCTCTCCAACTGGCTCTGCTGCTGGAAAAAAAGAGTGCAACTCACGTAGCAGGCCCCTGATGCTGAAAAGACCAGTCAGAGTAGAGACTTAAAGTGTAAGCTTCCTGCATCCCCCACTCTGCTAGAGTTGTGGAGTTGGCTGACGTGTTGGCTGATGCGGCTGCAACAAAAAGATAAAAAGAAGGTGGGACCAGGGCACCCAGGTGATGTAATGATACAGCACATTTCTTGATCAACCTCAGCCTCCAGGCTGGGACTTCAAGCTACTCTCCCCTAGGAAACCCCCAGAAGAGGGCAGCAATGGTTCTGCTGTCTGCCCTCCCCCTAGAGGTGAATCTCCCCTCCCCCTTCCAATGGGCACAAATTCCTTTGTGGGTGCTGCAAGTAATATGGTAATATGTACCTGTGTATGCCCTGAGGGCTGAACCTAGTCAAGAAGTCTTTCTCATTTACTTGTTAATCATTAAATGAGAGTTCTTTCCAAAGGTAGCTAGATTTACTGCTCTGTAGATTCTGTTTCAGAGACAGACTGCACCAGTACGCACTGTAAACATTGAAATATAACTTATGGGAAGCCCCTTTCAAACTTGGGCACCTAAGTTAGTGCACATGGTTCTCGTTTCAGCAATCTGATCAACACCCAGAAACCCACTAACCGCGTATGGACGCTTAGTTTTACAAAACAGTCCCTGTATGTTCTTTGCTTTCTGTGCTAGGCTCCAATCTTATTTGAGAAAGAAGTTTTTAAAAGGAAAATATCTGGATAGAACTCTTTTTCTCTAATACCTTTTAATGATTTGTTCTTTTATTTAAGAAGAATTTCCCCTTGATATATTTGGAGTACAGATTCTGATACAATATATAAAAGAAAGTATAGATAGGAACATTTTCAAACAACAGTTTTTTTTAATCTATTTCTCCATATGACCTAAAACATTCTTAAACTTGTGTCAAATAAACCACATGTATGTGATAAAAAGATATGCAGTTTGGTCACAATAAGATAAAGTACTTTAAATAGACATATCTTGATAGGTCATAATGCCATATCATTAATGCCTTATAATTAAAAAAAATTCTCTAATTCTTAAAGAAAATCTTAACAGCCTAATGTAACAATCCTGGATCTGCCTATTGTAGAATGTATAATCAAAAATATTTACCTCCTGGATGATTATGAGGATGATTTTAATTATAAAAGTCAAAGAAAAGATAAAAAGTTTAAAAATCAATCCTATTGGGGAAAAAAGTTGTATTGATTCCAAAATCTTCAAGGTTGATGTGATGAGCTTTAAGCCTCTCACCAATTGTGTGGCACCATGCAGAAATCTGCCAAAACAACACAGTTTGGTGCTCATTGTATCCTAATTAATACTATAATGAGTTTCCTTAGATAGCCAAATCCTTAATCAGCCCTATCAAAACTATGTATGCTCAGAGAAAGACTTATGTTAATTCTGCTTAATTCCTGACAGTGGTTAAGCGCCATTAATACTCCATAATTTCATTGTATGTTATTGTAATCATATCAGCATATATCTTATCAGCTACAGAAAACTCAATAGGCTGCTCATGAATTATCAGTCATGTGACCCTGTTTCACTAAGAGACTATCTTCCATCACAGCCAGACCTCCTTTGCCCTCCCCACAGTCAGTAGCCTAAGCAGGTATTAATAAAGATCTCCTTTTTAAAATTGCACTGCTCAAAATGGTCTTTAAGGGACCCAGCAGTAATCTCAAGATCCCTATATTTTAGCAGGAAGGTAGGACAGAGGAATTAATAAGAGCCTTTTCTGTGTAAACTGCTCCCTGCTCTAAGGCTATATCCTGGTGTCAGGGCGCTAAGAGAATTTTAAATGCACAGGATGGATTGTTTGTGTTGCAAAAGCGAAACAGGGGGCAAAGGCTAAGAGACTTGAGAAAATTGAAAGACTGCCAGGGATGCTGGGATGCAAATAGCAACAAAACAGGGATAAATGCTCCTGCTCACATATGCAGGAGTCCTGCAGAAAAAAAAAAGGTTATTAATTTTCACCAGGCTGTATCTTACAGCTGGTAGCTCAGCATCAGTTTTTGGTGTAATGAAAATGGTCTGAGCAGAAGATAAATGGTTCATAAAGTGGACCATTTAGATGCAATCGAGGCTCAATCTGGCCAGTGACTAATCACGTCCCCCCAGTAAAGCTGAATTCCACTAACAGACTTTTTTTTTTCCCCCTGCTGTACCAGTGAATTGTAGTCAGGTCTAAGTTCAAGGCAGGCAGAGAATTATCTTGATTTATTAGAGCACTGCCTGGCCGTGCCACTCGCGCTGCTGTGGCTTTGTGGGCTTCTGCCCTGTTGCTGTCGGAGTGTAATTTTTACTGTTCCCCTGTGACTAGTACACAGCATCATTTTCAGCTGCAAGAAAAATGGGCTGCTTTTGCACCTGTAATTTTTCTTCTTTTGCTGCTGAAGGTATATAATATATCTCTAAAGTGCGTAATAAGTTTCTGGAAAACGTATTTTTAAAAGAAATTGATTCCAGTGGTTTATAAGCATGAGCAAGGCCACATAAGGAAATGCACCAGATTGCAAAGGTATGCTTGGTTGAAAAGGCAGCCATTTCCACCCCCCTCTTCCATTTAGTGAATTCAGACTTCCAGTCCAGGGTGTAATTTCAGGCATTTTCTATACAGTAGCTGCTTCTCATAATGAATTCTGATCAAATAAAAATGTTGTTTATATTGAGACTTTACAAGTCCTGATTAAATATAAAATAGAGTAAAATCTCTCATAATGACATTTAATTGTGAGAAAGAAAAGATTCCAATATAAGAGCTTTCAGCTGCATTTGTTCAATGTTCCTTTGCATAATGCCATTTATAGATAGTTCAATTATGACATTATTATGAGCAGCATATGAGTAACTAACTGGTTTGTCATATTTTTAGACCTATGGAGAAAGGACTTGGGTAGGAGCTGCATCCTTTCTGGTGGGAGTTTTTTCACAAAAGGCACATTATTTCTGCTGAGATTTGCAATGCCAATTTCTTTAATTATGCCTGATGTTTCACCCATGATCTTGTAAGCATCTTCACAAGAATTAGGAGAGGGGAGGAGGAATCCCCAGTTTACCTCCTTGAGAGAAAATAATAAACTGACGGAATAATTTAAATATAGCTGCTAATATATTTTCTTCCAAGTCAGTTTGTTCTGAACACTCAGAGAAGACAGGCTGTTTTTTCTTTTCCTCTGAAGGATCTGACAGATAGGATAGGTAAACTATCAGGGCTAAGCAGGCAAAAACGCTACTATAAACCCTAGTGACAATACATCTTCTATAGAAAGAGTTCAGCTCCTCAGCTGGAGTTTAATATTTTTCTAGCTGTCTGGTTAGTTTTCTGGAGTGTAAGGAGGAAGCTGTGCATATCTGATCTGAGCTTGTGGATTAATTATTTCAAGATCAACCTCTCTATGCTGCCCTTTCCCCATTTAGCATCCAGTAAGGGGATCCTTTGCTTATTCCATTTTTAAGAATGTATTACTTTGAAGAGTGAGGGAAACTATAAGGCATAGTGTAAACAAGAAGCACATTGTCATGTCGTGACCATGTCAATGTATATGAGCTGACTTGATTATTTCTTCTTCCACTTAAAACAACTCCACATGTTCAGCGTGAGAACTCTCAGGTTGTTGGTTGCACAGCACTAGGACAAAGCAGGGAAGTGCCGTGTGAGTTCATTTCACCCTTGCTATTGTGGTGCAAATCGTTCTCCAGCCAATACCAGTACCATGCGTTCTAAGGTTTAATTTGGCGTCATTGTGGGTTTCAGTTCAGAATGATGTAGTACTGCCTGAAGACTTCAAAAACAATTAAATGAAATGACTCTAGCTTTTTTCTCTTAGGAGAGTCCTCTAAACACATCTTAGAACCCCTTCCAACATACAATTTTCACTTCCCCTCTCCACACCATCAAGGTCTCTGCATTGTACTACCTATCCCTCTAGGCAAAGGAAGGATAGGAATGGTCCCCTTCAAAGCCAATCAAGAGTACTTCTAAAACATCTGGGGGGGGGCAGTAGAGAGAGCTGAAATCATATCGCCTCTTAAGGGCTGAATGAACAACCCCTCCCACACTCTCAGATTCTACTAATATGCTGAGCCAGCCAGAATCATTCCATTTACAGTTTTGTAGCTGTTTTAGAACAGATGTTCCTGGGTTTTTTCATTTGAGGTTTTCTTATTATGACATGAAACCCCAGTAATGCACTGACTAACATAGAAAAGGCTTTGGGAAACAAATTTGCACTCATGAAGGATAGCAGATTGATACCACTTGGACACTGAATTGTCCTTCAAATAAGCAACAACATGGGCATCACTAAAGTAAGCCTCCCAATGTTGCCTGAGCCCTCTTCTGAACAAGCTACCCTTGCAGTGACTGGCTAATTTTTTTGTTTTCAGACTATTCAGTCCTGCTCAGGCTGCCAACAGGATATTTGCCAGATAGTGAAAATTGTGGTACCTTTTTTGTGATTTGGGTACCTGCCTTCTCATTTCACGCAGGCCGTTAGATGGTAATTTTCAATCACTATCAGAAAGAAGCCAAAAATGAGCCTTAAATTCAAACCCTTGTAAGACTTGGGATGGGGAAGAGATCTAAACCCCTGCAATTTGGTTCTGAGTTGGAGGTAGTGGAGATTGTGTTACAATTCCCGTTAAGATGTAGCCAAAATCACACCATCACACCTGATTTTTATCACATTGCAAGATTTGGAGTCCCAAATCTTACAAGATTTCAATAACATTGAATCCAGAATCTAGCTCTTTTAAGCTTAGAGCACAAACAGCAAACCCTAGACGAAACCTAATCTTGATCAGGATTTGAACATAGCCTCCTTGGTCCGTGGTTAACCATTCAGTAACAACCTGGGCAGTAGTTGAACTGGAAGCAAGAACAGTCCCCTAGATGGGAAAGACTACATCACTTTGATAACACCCTGGGCCTAAACCAAAAATGACTCACCAGAATTTTCTTTTATCTTTTTTGTCTATTTCTTTTGCTTCTGTGGAATAGTTAGGGGGTTGGGGGATAAAGGGAGCTTGTTTTTTTTTCCAGTTTCAGAAATAATTCATATTTCTGAAATAGCTAATTGCTGAAAGAAAGTTCCATTTTCAGTGGTCACATTCATATTTAATACAATTTTAAAGCAGAAAATAAAAACAAATGTAAGTAAGGAGAATCTATTCCAGTCATTTTTGTTTGTCAATAGCCAAATACTTTTTCATCTACCCCCTCCCCCCCCACTGTATAACACCTTGATTGCATTGCTACTTTATATTTGCTTGCATAAATAAAACTGCAGTTTTACTGCTGGAAAGGCAGCTATTTTAAAGATGGCAAAATGTCAGCTCCTAGATGGTTGGTTTCATTTAACAGGGCTTCTCATGAATTTATGAACTATTCTGTAACATCTTCTGCCTGCACCGAATGGCAGACTTTAGGCAGAAACCCAATGTATGTTTAGCCAATATATATATAATAAACGTAGTATTTACATGGTCTGTGGACCCTATTAGGAATCAAGAATGGTTGTTTTCTAAATGTACAGCTCTTTAATGTCTTTCCACAACATCCTAAATAAAGTGTTCCTTGCTCCGAGAAAGCTACTAGAGTATGTATGTCCTTCATTTTAAAATATCTTTAACAAAAGTTTTGACGGTTAGCTTATTTTCTTCTGATATTAGGGTGACAATGTAGTTTATGGCATTGTTTCCTGACTTTAAAGGTGCCTTGCAGTTTTTAAGAATATTTCAGCAGCTAAAGAAATTCTGCTGCAGACGCAGTGTATCAGTTCATTTCTTAAGCAATAAATGGCAGGCAGGATGATGCTGAATAAGTATGCTTATATAGCATTTCTTTTTGAAAAGCCTACTAGTTAGGCCCTATAACACTTCAGTTGATATTTCTACAGTGCAAACACGATAGTGAAAATTAAGTTCCCCCAGCAAATTCAGTTTCGGAGAAATTTGTTATGAATAAAATGCTGCTGCTGGCCTTAGAACATTGAATTTATCCACCAAATAATATCTTAGAAATACCACTTCAGAAGAAATCAGCTCTAAATAATTGATAAATTTGGTTTGTTTAGAAACCTTTTGACCCCTGTAATAGAAAGTAAAAACACATTTCAGTTATTAAAGTCACATATATTCCCTCTGGTAGGGGAAGCTTTTAATTTTAAGCTGGGCTCTGTTGGGGCCATTTGATAAAGCTTGGAAAAACCTTTTCAACTGCTGCTGGTGGATTTGGGTCAGCTTCCCTTGGGAAAATGGCAAAAGATAAATTTGTAGCTTTTCATAACATAAGAAAACTTCAGAGATTTTAAACATCAAGACCTATTGGAACTGAAAGACAGAATTTTCTCTTTTGTCTCCCCCTCCCCCTGCCGCTTTCTCCTCTCCAAAAGAACTTTAAATTCTCTTCTTGTTGTAACTTATTTATATATATGGAGTTATAATGTTTTGGCCTCTCTAACTATACCACCAATGGCGCTTATTAACATAAGATTTATATTTTAGATAGAAACAGCATCTATGGTGGGTTTGTTTCCAGCCTGTGCTGTTTCAAGCTACAGTTTTTAAGTCAAGAGAAAAATTTAAGATCCTTCTCTACATTTTTAAAATACTTTACTTAAACTGTTTTTATATTTGAGTTTACAAACCTTTGTGTTTGAAATACAATTTGATTTCATTTCTCCTATATAATAATAATAATAATAATAATTAATAATTAATTAATTAATGACGTGAATGCTGACGGAAGCACAATAATTCACCTGACCTTTCCACATTAACTTTTTATAAAAATAAAACTTGGGCAATGGAAATTTAATGCTCCTGAACGATGCTGGATTAATAGCCCTAAAGGCTCTAAAAATCTAGTCATCCCTTTGTGCATACATAAGACAAATACCGCAAAGGCAGTAGTAGTGCACACTTCCCCTTGCTGTCCATGCATCTCAAATCTGGAAGTATAACTAATTGTAGTTGAGATGGTATTTCAGGCTCCATGCCTCTTCAAACCTTAACTCCTGTAAGTGGCATCTTTGGCCTACAATTTGAATGTGAACACATTTGTACCATGAACTGGACTGAGACCGCCAAACTCATTTTACGTAAAGCACTGAGCAGCCATCAGTCAGATAGGAACAACTTTAATTCACTGCTAACCTGGGCTGGATTGGAACAAGTGGCCTGGAAGGGAAAATTATTACTCTTCTCAAGAAATAGCCAATCCCCCTCCACATCTTCTTAAGTAAAACCAACCAACCAACTCTCATCTATAATATGATTCTGTAGTAAATCACATTAATAATTAATAATTGAACAAGAGGTTAAAGTGGAAAACTAGATGGATGTGGCCAGACGAATATACTTTCTGTTTGCTTTGCACGAGAATTGCGTGGTGAATCTGGCAGTGATACTTACGAAAGTACAGAGAACTAGGTGAATTTTTGTAAACTTGGACAAGATGTGATCCTCCCACCACCCATCTGACAATTTCCTGTTTTGCTTAAATTGAAAATAAGAGTATACTGCTACAAATTTGTGGAAACAACATTGTCTTTGCTTTATGCATGTTAAAGCTTGGTCACTATTCCCAGTGTAAGTAATTTTATTGCACAGACTTAGTGGTAAATTATTAAAAGGGTAGCCATTCATGCAGGAACAAATTATGCGTGCACATACAGGTGCCTGCACTTGGCAAGTGCAGATGTGTGTGTGTGTCTGTACTTTAACCTTTCCAACACCTGCCTTATTTGAATAAGCGCTTATTTTGGACTAGTCATATGTACACACAAATGTCACCCATACACGTGGAAGTTGGGCCTTGAAAATGTATCTCTTGGAATATGTGCAGTTTTGCATCTGTAGGAGAGCTGGGTAAATAACAAAAATATAATTTGTTGTTGGACTTCCTGATCTGATTATTGTTGTGCCACTGCACCCTGTGCTAAACGTCCAGTTAATACAAAACAGTTTAATTGTAAAGTGTAGAATCCTTTTGGTCCCTTAAATTGATGACATTTGATCTTCCCATAGTTTTTATTCCAATTGTTCCCAGTCTTTTTTTGTTTGCCTCTGACCCTCCCACTTTTTTGGATAGATTAGCAGCTGGCTGTCATTTCTCATCTGCATCCCTGTTTCAAGTAATACTCTTTGTTTGTGTCGGTTTTGCGTTCAATACCAAGTCAATATAGGATGCACTTCATCTTTTCTTTCAGCAATAGCCACGTGAAAGATCAGGTGCTATGATACAAATGTATGTATTCCCATCTCATAGAGCTGGAAGGGAACCTGAAAGCTCATCAAGTCCAGCCCCCTGCCTTCACTAGCAGGACTAAGTACTGATTTTGCCCCAGATCCCTAAGTTGCCCCCTCAAGGGCTGAACTCACAACCCTGGGTTTAAGCAGTCCAATTGTTAAACCACTGAGCTATCCCTCATCCCATGCTAGTTTGCTATGCCCTGTGGGAAGAAACTCTAAGGGATAAAGGAGTTCAGGAGAGCTGGCAGTTTCTCAAGGTGACAGTATTAGAGACACAACTGCAGACAATCCTGATGTGAAGGGAAGATAGGAAGAAGAGTGGCTGTTTCAGGAACTCTGTAATGGCCTGAATATCAATAAGGAATCCTACAAAAAATGGAAACATGGATGGATTGCTAAGGAGGAGTACAAAAGAATAGTGCAAGCACATAGGGACAAAAGGCTAAAGCACAAAATGAGTTATACCTAGCAAGGGACATAAAAGGCAACAAGAAGAGGTTCTTTAAATACAGTAGGAGCAAGAGAAAGATGAAGGAAAGTGTAAGTCCTCTACTTGGCAGGGAAGGAAAGCTAATTGATGACATCAAGAAGGCTACGGTGTTTAATGCCTATTTTGCTTCAGTCTTCATTAAAGGGGTTAACAGGGACCAGATATTTAACATAATTAATGTTTTTAATACTAACAACAAGGAGAAGAAGGAATGCAAACCAAAATAGGGAAAGAACAGGTTGAAGAACTTTTAGATAAATTAGATTTATTCAAGTTGGCATGAATTTTTCCCAGGATGCTTAAGGACCTGATCTTGGAACTGTTAACAATTATCTTTGAGGATAGATGAGGTTCCAGAGGACTGAAGAAGGGCAAACATAACACCTATCTTTAAAAAGGGAAACAAAGAGGACTAGGGGAATTATAGATCAGTCAGCCTAACTGCGATACCTGGAAAGGTACTGGAACAAATTATTAAACACTCAGTTTATAAGCATCTAGAGGATAATATGGTTATGAGGAATAGCCAGCATGGATTTGTCAACAACAAATAATGCCACACTAACCTAATTTTCTTCTTTGACAGGCTTGCTGGCGTAATAGAGAGGGGGAAGCAGTAGATTTTAGTGAGGCTTTTGACACAGTCCCACATGACATTCTGATAAGCAAACTAGGGCACTGTGGTCTAGATGAGTTTACTGAAAGGTGAGTGCACAGCTGATTGAAACATCATGCTCAAAGAGTAGTTATCAATGGTTTGCTGTCAGACTGGGAGGGCATATCTAGAGGAGTCCCACAGAGGTCAATCCTAGGTCAAATACTATTCAATATTTTCATTAATGATTTGGATAATAGAGTGTAGAGTATGCTTATAAAAAATTGCAGATGACGCCAAGCTGGGAGGGGTTGCAAGCACTAAAGATGACAGGATTAGAATTAAAAAAACCTTGATCAAATAGAGAATTGATCTGAAATCAACAAGATTAAATGCAATAAAAACATATGCAAAGCTCTACACTTAGAAAGGAAAATATCATATGCAAAACTACAAAATGGGAAATAAGTGGCTAAATCTTAGTATTGCTGAAAAGGATCTGGGGATTATTGTGAATCATAAATTGAATAGAAGTTAACAATGGGAGGCAGTGGAAAAAAGGCTAATATGATTCGGGGTGTATTAACAAGAGTGTCATATGTAAGACGTGGGGCTGGTATACTGTATTCAATTCTGGGTGCCACACTTTAAGAAAGATGTGGTCAAATTGTAGAGAGCCCAGAGAAAAGCAACAAAAATGATAAAAAGTTTAGAAAACCTGAGGAAAGGTTATAAAAACTGGGCATTGTTTGTCTTGAGAAAAGAAGACTGATGGGGGGGAATTTGATAACTGTTCACATGTGTTGAGGGTGATTACAAAGAGGACTATAATCAATTGTTCTTTATATCCACTGAAGGTAGGACAAGAAGTAATTGGCTTAATCTGCAACAAGGGAGATTTAGAAAAAACTTTCTAACTATAAGGATAGTTAAATTCTGGAAAAGGTTTTGGAATCCCTGTCATTGGAGGTTTTTAAGAACAGTTTGGACAAAAATCTACCAGGCATGGTCTAGGTTTACTTGATCCTGCCTCAGCACAGGGGGCTGGACTATGTTTCTATGATTCTATGTTTGAAGATATAAGACTCAGACTATGTAATATTACACATATTGCACAGTTTAAACTGCAAAGGTTGCACATGCAACTGTAAATCTGTCATTTCCTAACTTTCAGGAGCTTCGCTTTGCAACCTAAATAACACTCATTTAACAGGGTTTTTTTGTATATGTGAATAATTTTTCCTAGGTTTATTTTTTTTTCTTTTAAAGAAAAAATTAAAAACAAATTCTCTTTTGTGCAACTTTAACAATTCCCCATCCCCTGTTGTGAACCACCAGCAAGATTTGACACCTGAACACTGCTCTCCCTGCACTGCAGCAGAGACAGTTACTACTAGAGTTACATCCACTGACTGGGGGTGGATTGCTGAATCCAAGGAGTGGTCAAGAGGAAGCCCAGCCTGAAACTGTCCCTCCCCTACACCTGGAGCTGGGGGAGCTCCTGACCCATTTGTTACCCCAAGAGTAAGGAGTTAGCCACTGGCACCATGTACTGGGTCTGGGGGGTATCTGAAGTGGAATTTGGCCCCTCTCTTTCCCTCCCTGCCTGGGGATTGGGGAAGCTCCTACCTCATATGGTTCCCTGGGAGGGATGGACTTAGGTGGATCATGTGCTGGGTCCTAGGGAGGGAGAAGGAGCCCAGCCCAGCCTACCTGCTCCAGCTCCCTGCCCTGCTTAAGTTATCCTAGTAATTCCCTTGCATTCCCTATGCAGTGTGTGCTTCTGCTTCTGACCTGGCCTTGGAATGTTCAGTGATTTAGGCAGATCACCAGACTTCTCCTGAGGAACACAAATAAGAGAAAAGAGGTGGCCATTTTTCATCGCTTTCTCCTATAGCCAGAGCTGATTGGATTGCAGGAGACAAAGAAAAGATACTTGAAAATCCAAAGAGGACTTCCTCTGTCAAATATTAAAGATCTTCTGCAATCAGTGGAGGTGTGACAGCTTCTCAAAGAAAAGGTCACAATAATTCTTTATATTAGCAAGAATTCAGCAACCTATATATAGGGGTTACTACCAGGTTCCTCTGATGAATTAGTGAAAAAAAATTTGAGGAACTGCTTGAAAACTTCCCCTCTTTTGAACAAGTATTTGGACCAGTCAGAGTCTGAGTGTGGACATACTGCACATTGGATAGCAGGCACAAAAGCAACTGAAGAGCAGGGTGGGAATCAAAGCAGAAGTTAAATGTTTTCAGGAGATGTTTGTCATTGCATTGGTTTGTTCTGCCTGGATAGCAACCACTTATCAGAAGCAGGAAATGACTGTTTTTCTTGGATCTGTAGAATACCGGGGAGGGGCCAATTTAGTTATGAGAAGTGCAGTGTCGGGACATAACTAGTAAATGATTATCAACATGCCGGTGGTAGTGACAAGCTTGGCAGAAACAGAGGATGGCTCCTCCTCCTCCCTTCACCCAATTTTTAAAATATCTTAGAAAGATCAACTGCAGGAGAGGTTTGGTTTGGGATGTGGTCAGAGGTGACTTCCCCACAGCTGAAGGAGATTTAGAAAGGGAGGATGGTGGCAGAACATGCCATATTATTACATGGGTAGGAGCATACGCCCTTCCCCTCATAGCATGGAATGGACTGAGGTGTAATTTCCCTTTCGAGAAGCTACCCATTTGAAAGGCCAATAGTATTATTAGATGTAATTTTTCTACAGCCTTTTTCTTTCTGTTTCTGGTTGTCGCTAGCTGAAGTAAGTATGGAAAAGGAACAGTGCCCTGAGTGCATCCATTACCAGCACACTGCAGACACTGAGGTACAAAAATCAAAAGAACTGGAGGGAATGTGTGTTTTGTGTGCACTTGTGTTCAGAATATTGACATATAATGAACACAGTGAGAGTTTTTAAGTTTAATTTTATCTAATGAAAAGACAATGATAGCTAATAGGAATTTTTAATATATAGGAATATGAATGTAACATTGCATTTATTCACTGTTTGTGAACAGAAAGAGAGTACATACTAATTGGACATAAGCTATTAAAATTTCTTAAGCTTGGAATGTGTTCATCATTACCTTTAAAAGGGCATATCATGAGACCAAGGGAACATGTCACACTTTAAAAAGAATGTTAAAAAATGTAGCAGATGAGGGCAAGAAAACATTGGTTTCAAATACAAACCATTCACTTTGATACAAATCTGTGAGTGAGGAAATGTGAAAACTTTGTTTCACTCTTTCTGTTACTCATTCCAAGTTACAATATTTACAGTGTGGTGTAGATTACTATAATTAACAGGTTACACACATGAAAACATTATTTTTCCTTGATGTGCTTCTGATTCCTTTATAGTGTTGATGTTAATACAGTATAATAACTTCCTCCAAAGAAGAAACAACTGCTATGGGGGTTATTATTGAAGCTGATGTTCCTTTCTTTCAGTAATAATATTGGGAAATTGCAAGTCAATAAATAAAGCAATGTAATGACACTTTTACCTTAATAAAAAATAAGATTTAAAAAACTGTATGTGTAACATACAAACATACACACATACTACCTATATTTACAGTATATTACTTGTAGACTTTTGTCAAGAGAACATATTGGGGACGTTTTGAACCTAGTAACTCAAAGAAGTAATTTTCTTTCTGGTTTAGAGAAGCAGTTTCAGTTTAAATAAAATTAAACTCTATTGAATTACAATGTAAATGTTTCTATGTGTTTTGTGCTGTGATATTTACAGCAAAGATTAACATTGTTCGTACTTTTTCTCAACCAAGATATATGCCATGTGGATATCCATAGATTTGTGGGTTTTTTTTAAATAATATGGCATACTGGTTATAACATAGTTAATGTACCAGCTGCAATTAACAGACTGTCAAAGGATCAACTAACAACTGCTGATAAGCTTCATTTAACTAATTTGAGAAGTGGAAGTTTGATTTTTTTTTTCAGGAAGGTAGCTTGTTTCCTTATTTCCTGTCAAGTGAGCCAACTCCTGTGACCTGTAGTTAAAAGGGCTTTTAGTAATTAAGGCAGCAAGTCTCCAAGTGAACAGTTCTCACAGTAGGAGGGGGAAAAAAGGAGGATGCATAACACTGCTTAACTAACTAAGCGAAGCTTAGCCAATGCGTTCTCCTCCAGGCTGGTTAGTACACCATGAGCCTGTGGAATCTCTTCCTCCATTGGCTTTTTGTCCATTTTATGGACCACTGAGTCTATTAAGATCTTGGGCAATGGCCCTATCAGAGGATAGGCTCCCTTTTCAGTGACTGCCCACAGACAACCAGAAACTGATCAGCCATGTTATATCAATAACATTCTCACACCAGGTTGTGTAAATTGATCTTTTACAGTTTCTCTCAGTGACAGTTTCTGTAGCCAACAAGATAAATCATTCCTCCTGTGGCTTTTTTATTGATTGCTGAGACCAGTATAAAAATTACACTGCTCAAGCTGTGAGGTGAGCATCCTCATAAAAGAAGACTTTCTGTTTACAATCAGAATATCTTTGGGTCCAGATCAAGTACAGATTTACTATCCTAAAGCCATGAAAGATTCAGAATTTAACAGAGACAGACCATTTGGAAAGTAACCCACATAAATTTTAGAATACAAATGGTATACTTCAAAAAACCCCAAGTGAAAAAAAAAGGAAAGCTTAGAAAGTCTTGTTGAGGTAAAGGCAGTCATAATAACAAACCATCTGTTAAAAAGAGTGATGCATAAGAAGCACAGCAACAAAATCAACCAAGGCACTTTTTGCAATTGCTTCTACAAACACTAACACAAATTGCTTTTTGATACCATTTTATGACCCATGCAAATTTTTTTAAAGGGGAAAATAAGATTGGAGAGCTCTCTGCCTCTTTGCAGGAAAGAAGCATTCTACAAGTCTAGAAAATTTGGCAGCTTTAATGTGATTTTAGATAAATTGTTTTAAGCTCCTGTACAATATCAGCTGTACTATCTTATTAAAGTTACAAAAATAGAAGTATATGGCATAGTGAGTTTTGTCACTGCTTTTTTAGCAAGAATTAAACTCCAGAATGCTTAGGGTGGGTTTTTTTTTTTCATTTTAATTGTCATCTTAAAATATTAATTAAATTCTATGGATCTTTTGGCAGACTATTAAGGCCTCATGCCAATGTCATGTACAGCATTAAAATTAGGAGTAACTCTGTTTAAATTGAGGGAAACCAAGCTCTGGCCCTCAGGTAGGTGCTACTTAGGCAGATGTTTTAGTAGACCGAAGAAAAGAGTAGGGGTTAGCTTCTATGGCTTACTCTGTGATCTTGGGTAAAATACTTTCTCCAATTTACAAATCTGTAAAAATAGGGTCAAACTCATCACTCTATTAACTTCATTTAAATCAGTGCAGTTATACTAGAGATGAATTTGACCCATATCACCAACCTCCGAGGAACAGTAAAGTTTAAATTAATGTTTTCAAATTATTCTGAGATTCTTTGATGATGGGTCTTATAGAAGTGTAAACTATATTATTAATTATTTTTAGTAGTAGTAGTCTACAGGAATTTAACTTTTTATACAATAATGAAGTATTTCATGTCTCAAGTATATAGATGGCCATGACTGATATCACCTACTTCTCTAAATATGTAGCTATAAGTGGTCTCACAAAGCCAAGTGTCTCATTACTGGTTCAAGATGTTTTCCTAGCAGTACAAACTTTTAATTTCTCTAGTGACGCAATTGAAATCTGGGGCAAAGCTAAACCTAAACCTGCCTTTCTGTTGTGATGACTGAGGAGAGCTAAAAATCATCAAAAACCGTTTTTTAAAAAATATTATTTCATTATAGCTAAGTTTAACTTTTGTCATCAGTGATAAAATTGTCCAAAATGCCAGCCCCACAGAGCAGCCATTATTATTTATTTAAAATTTAAAATTGGTACATAGTCTTTGTTAAAATGAGGAATCTAGTATTTGGGCATCTAAATGAAAATACAGGGTAGAGAGAGATGATAGCCTTTTGCCCCTTGCTATTGAGCCTCTCCCTTGAGTTTAGAAGCAGCTCTCTTTATTTGCGCAAAGGCCAAGAAGGCTGATTCAATTAAATAGGACTCGAGGAAGGCAAAGAAGTGAAAATATTTTTTATAACGACTGCTCACTCTGCCACTGCTGCTGTTGGCCATATGGGGAAGAGATCTGACCCGAGAAAGAAGTTTAGGGCTGCTTCTCATTCACCCCCTCCGCTCCCCCGCATCCGCCCGCCAATTCCCCCGTCACTCCTGAAGCATTTCTGGAGGGAAAGAGCTGAAGCAGTAGTAGACAAACTTGGGCTGGCGTAAGGGATAATATCAGAAGAGGGAGTATTTTAGTACAAACAAACAACTTTAGACAGTAGCAATAGTAGTGGCCTATGAAAATGTTGTTAAGGAAATGTTTTGCCTAGGTTTTGGCATTGCATGGGAAAGTCCATATCACTAATTTACCTTTGTTTTCTTGTGCATTCTTCCTTAGTATGGGTGCCTTACTTGGAGAAGTACTGCAGAAAAGGGCCAATGTTTGGTTTTGTTTTTTCCCCTCAGTCAAAAATGCAAAATAACTGGAGCTAATTTTAGCAGTATCCTCTCCATTTCCCTTAATCCCAGATTGTTATGATTCTCAAGCAGTTCATTGGAGGCAATTGTGGGAAAAAAGCCATTTTCCTTTCAGCTGTTTTTCCAAACCCTAACAAGTTAACAATTGAAATACAGAAAGTTGCTTCAGAGGTCAGGAGAGTATATTCTACACAATGGTTGCAGCATTTGAAACCATGACAGCACTATAAATTGACAAACTAAAGCAGAGCACTTGGTGGTCCGGAGTGGAGAAAAGAACATCACCAGAAAGCAGTAAAAGACAAGCCATGAAACCACACAGAGAAATGAGTGATTTTTTTTTCAGATCACCTTGTTAGAGTTTAGTGTATCAAAGGTCAGACAAGTAGAACAATAATAAGGTCCAAGGCTGAATAGCAGCGAGAACGCTTAACCCAGGACCTTGAGGTCAACCATAAGTAAATGTGGTAGAACATTGAAGCCGTGGTAGCCCAGGAAGAGAAAGTACAAAAGCCAAAGGGTTAAGGGGGAGGAGCCTGCCAGTTATCAATTAGACCAAGAGAAAGCCCAGTCTGAGGCACCTGGCACAGAAAAATAACCCCATCTCGATGAAAAGAGATTTCCTTCTGTGCACAGATACAGCTGTCTGGTTTTCAGGTTTTTTGGAATTTGAAATGCAGTGCGGTGAAGATCTTAAATCCATAGCGGATGAGAAAATGCAGCCCAAATGGATGTATTTTCCCCTGTATTATATGCAAATGACACATGACAATGTTTTCACCACACATTGGACAATAGGATAAGAAAAAGGCGACATACAAATTACTGTCTTTTAAACATGTGAATGCACAAAAACGTCAAAAAGGTTGTTTTTAACTTTTTTTAAAAGGTTTTGTACTGAAAGGTACCAGCTTACTTATAAGCTATAAGGAGGATCCTCTCCAGATTTCTTGTATAAATTGCTTTATGTAATTAAGTGTGATTTTACAATGGACAAAAATAGCTTTTATTTGCAAGATTGGTGACAAAAAAAGCAGTCTGAGTACAGTCCATATCTTCCTTCCTATAAGCGTAATACTGCACCATTTAAGCCAATAGGAATTTTTACCATTGACTTCAGTGGGGCTGAGTCAGGCTCAAAGTGAACTGGATGATTGGAATCCTGTAACTATCTCATTTTTGTTTAATTGCCCTTAATTGTCTGCTAATATGGACTCTTGACTTTGCTTCTAATACAGACCTCTGTAAATGGCTGTTACAAGTTTTATTTGTCTGTTGATTTGATTTGGTTTTTTGCGCAGATCAACAGTTGAGTGCAACTCTAATGAACAGTTGAAATATTGTACGGGCCTTGAACATGTATAATGTGAGCTTGAAGATAATAGTTACCAGGAAATTCAGCCAAGCTTTAAAAGTGTTCAATTTATAATCCAGTACTCTCCTTTTCTGACATCAGTGTCTACTCTTAGTCTCAAATTTAGAGGAACTATATGGTCCTGGAATGCTGCATAATTCTTAAAATCAGAAAAGGTCTCACAAGCTATAATAGAGACTACAGTATTTCCACTCTCCTGTGAAGTCAACATGTTACTTTCCATTCACAAAAGGCCCATTGTGAAGGTATTGTGATAACTTTTTTCATTTCTTCCCTTCCACCTCTTCTGAGTAATAGTATGAGAGGTACTAGCAAAGCTGGTCCTAATTGTTGAGCACATGCTGCACCAAAACCAAACAAACAAAAGTTATGGGAATTGCATCGAAGTGGGAACATACTCATATTGGGCAAGTGGTGCTATTTGATCTGAATGTCTTTCCACAAAAGACTGAACCAGAAAAGCCTTCTGAGAAGAGGTCCCACTTTTTAATTTAAAATAAGGGGATGGTTATTGAAATCCAGAATGACTGGAAGGTAGAAATGGCTCACTGAAAAAGCTGGGTTGGGGAGAAAGATCAGGAGGGATGCAAAGTGAAATAAAGTACTGCAGTTTCAATCTCATGACTGAATCTAATGATCATTTTTTAAAAAAAAAAACAGGTTGAGTTCTCATTGCATATGATTAGGGAAGAGGTTATAACTTTGCTGTGCTGATTTAAAGGTACATTTTGTCCTAAGAGAAAGATACTTGAAATTGGTGTATTAATCCCTATAATAGTGACTGTTTGATGGAGCTTCCTGGTGGGACCTCGCTATAGTCAGGTGTTATTTGGATTATGTTATCTCCATTTTGGTATCTCTAGGTGAGTGTGCATACTGTAAGGAGGACAATGAAAAGGGAAGGATACAAATTTCCTTGTTTAAGGAGAGGAGATCCCATATAAATATCTTGCTGAAGTGCAGGTAGCAGTAACATCACTTTTGTGTACAACAGGGGAACTTGGATTAACCAGCATTAGGATTCAGTATATTTTTCTTGAAAGGGAAGTTTGTTTCTCTTACTTCATACAAGTAGAATTGTTGTTCACTGCTCGACTTAAACTGGATTTTATTTATATTATTAGAAGTCAATACGTCTGTTTCAGATGAGCAAGAATGTTTGATAACTGAGATACTATTCCCAAGAAGATAGGCTATTGTTTGCATTACTTCCTTGTGTGTGCACTAGTGAAGTCAATACCAATGTCAGCATTGTATTCTGTATGCATCAAGGCTTGTTTATTTGAGGGTTTGTTTTTTTGGTTTTTTGGGTTTTTTTACTGAAAAGAATGCTGGCGTCCTGGAAACCAAGGACGCTCAGTTGTTGCTAGAAACGATGTTGATGATTCAGTAGCTATCATTCTGCAATCTGAGTCTATTGAGCCAGTGCTCCAGGTAGTAAGAGGAGCCACTGAGATGCTGGAGATGGCTGAACTATAAAACTGAGTTCCTGACAACTTATGGTCATTAAAGATGCCACATTTTTTTGCCATAGTAACCCCTGTTAGCCCACATGTCCAGACAAATTTCAGTTTGCATACTTATTTTCTGTCACTGATTTTTTAATTCATCCTGCCATTTCACATGGCTGCAGCATGCTTAATGTATTGTCGTAAATGATTGCATAATTATGATATATCATAGCTATTCCAGTAGCACCTAGGAGTTCCAGTCACTGACAGGGACTTCACTACGCTGTACGAGCACTGTACAAGCAGAGAGCAAAAGGACAGTTTCTGAACCCAAAAAGCTTGCAATTTAAGTGTAAAACAGGAGAGAACAGGAATACAAACAGAGAGGGGGAGTCTTGTGACTGAAACAATGCTGGTCAGCATGATAGGCGGTAATCACAGTGTTCCAGTTCAGAGCAACTGCACCTATATTCCCCCTCGATGGCCAACCAAGGCCATTCATTGTAGGCTTCCGGTTCCCTGGCTGTCATGTCCCTTGGGCAGAGACCCATAGCTCTTTCCCTTTAAACTCCCAGGTTGAACAGCTCTCTGCCTTCAGTCTTATTCCCCAACAGACACACTGGCTTAGCAGGCCTCCTTCACTTCTCTTCTCAGAGATGGTATGCAATATAATTTTCACGGTTATGTTACAACACCACCCTTTCTAAGAAAACACATCTATTCTTGAAGTGAAAGCATTACAGAGGAATCATGTGAAAAACAATACAAGAAGCTAGACATGCTGATAAGCTTACCAGAGATCACCCCCTAACTCAAACTAGGACTCTGGTGTGTGATTAGTCCTTCTAACCCCAAACATGTTTTTCTCCTGTGGTCACAAGTTCATCACAGCTTTAGCTCAGAACTGTCCTCAAAGTCTTATGGAGCCTTAGTGGGCCAAAGATTTTCCAGTCCTTTCCTAAGGATTGGGCCCCCTCCCTTGGACCAGAAGTGCTGTCTATTTGCTGGATCAGAGAGAAGGCCCTGCATCAGTTTAAACTCAGGCTACTTAACCAAAAATCCTTTCTTTTTCTGCTAGTCCCTGGAGAATCCAGTCTGAACAAGTATATGCAAGCCTCCTTCTAGGTAGGGGTAGCTTGCTAGAGGTGTAATCACACACCAGAGTCCTAGTTTGAGTTTGAGTAATTAATTCACCTAAACACCTCCCCTCCCCATTCTTAGTTTATGAAGGGCTGTGATCTCCCTCCATAGCACTATATACAATCCCTCAATAGTACATAAACATTTGCATTTTCAGTACAATGAACTCCTAAAATATTTCACTTCATTCAATAAGGTTTTAACTTAATTCAATAAGTTCCATCCAGAATATTGCAGGATATTGTCATATCTGCCACATACAGTTTACAAGCAGCCTAACCACTGTCAGGTGGTCCTGTAGGCATCATGGCAAAGGAAAGGTTTAAGAAGGATTTGAAGGAGGACAATGAGGTACCTTTGCTAATGTTTATGGGGAGCTTCTGACATACATGAGAGGCAACATGAAAGAAAACACAAGTGTTTGAAAATGTGACAAGTGAGTGATGAAGGCTGGCTACCTTCATTAGCAGAGTGGAAGAAGGAGTCGACCTCTTGGTTGCCTTCAAAAGATGATAGTTAGGGTGAGGATAGACCATGAAGGTTGTTGAAAGGGAAGATAAATGATAGAGGAAGGGGAGCCTGTGGAGATACTCAAGGAAAGGGATGACATTGTCAAAGCACCGGGCTAGGACAATGATCTTTGCAGCAATGTTCTGAATGGATGTGAACTGGGCAAGATGGTGCAGGGCACTGTTGCATCTGTCAAATCCAGAGAAAAGGATGTTGCAGCAGTTGAAATGTAAGATTTACCTGTGTAGATGGATAGGAAAGGCCTTATCTTAGAGATGTTACACACAGAGAATCATCAATATTAGATATAGCCTGCTCAGGGCCAGATTTCCAGTTAGGCACAGTAGGCACATACCTAGGGGTGCCAGCATTCTAGGGACACCTAAAAGTTAAAAGTGGGTTAAAAGTTTCATTTTTATGGAAAACACAAAGGTCGGCTGTAGGTGCCTAAGGTGTAACTCTGGCCCTGAGCCTGGTGGGAGGATCTTGACAGAGGTCTGAGTCAAAGATGATGCCCAGGCTACAGGCCTGAGTGAAAGGCAGGATGATAGTGTTGGCCACAGTGGTCAAGAAATGGGGAAGAGGGAGGAATTGTGCCTGTGGGGAAGGGAGATTAAGCGTTCTCTTTAGGCCAGGTTCAATTTAAATTGATGGCTAGACATTCGTGAGAAGAAGTCAGAGAAACAGGTTGAGATTTTAGTTTGGACAGACGGAGACAGAAGGAGACAGGTCTGGAATAGAGCTATGAGTTGTCAACATAAAACTGAGAGCTGAATTTGTGTTTGCTAATGAGATTACCCAGAGATAAAGTGAAGAGGGAGAAAAGAAGGGAACCTAGGACAGAGCCCTGTGGAATCCTTCTCCCCTCAAAATAGTTGGAGGGGGGATGAGGAGGATCCTCCAAATAACCTGCTGAAGGAGATTTCAGAAGGTAAAAGGAATACTAACAGAGGCCTGAGTCATGGAAACCAAGAGAGGACAAGATATCAAGAAGAGCATGGTTGATAATGTCAAAAGTGGCTGACACATCAAGGAGGATGAGGATGGAGACTGGTTTTGAGATTTGTCAAGAAGGAGGTCACTAGAGACTTTAGTCGGAATGGTTTCAGTAGTGTAAAAGTCAGAAGTCAGATTGGAAAGGGTTTAGAATCATAGATTATTATGGTTGGAAGGGACCTCAGGAGGTCATCTAGTCCAACCCCCTGCTCAAAGCAGGATCAGTCCCCAGATTTTTACCCCAGTTCCCTAAAAGGAGCCCTCAAGGATTGAGCTCACAGCTGTGGGTTTAGCAGGCCAATGCTCAAACCACTGAGCTATCCCTCACCCGCAAGGATGGATGGAATTAGAGGAGAGGAGCTCCAGACAGCAGCTGTAGACTACGTACAATTCATTTAGCAATGAAAGAGAGAAAGAAGATGAGGTGGTAGTTGGAAAGGCAAGTGGAAACAAGGATACTTTTTTTTTTCAAGATGGAAGAGACTAAAGTATCGTTGTATTGTGAGGTGAAAGAACCAGAGGAAAGTCAGAAGTTAAGGGGAAGGGTGAGGGAGAGGATGAGATTGGGTGCAAAGGAGATCAGGAGATGTGATAGGATGTTAATGTTGTTGTATGCAATTAGGATCTAGACATGTGAAATATTGACTCTTTACAGTGGGCTGCTGGACCTATTCTGCTCCTTTTGAGTTCACCAGTAGGCTTTCAATACTTTTGTGAGACTGGATCCTTAAACAGCTGCCACATCCCAGTTCAGAAGGGGCTACATTTCAGTGTTTGATTGAATGATTCCTACACATTAGAAATGTCAAATTTAGCTGATTCAGATTCTGCAGCATGCAAATTTTCATTTTAAGACCAGATTTCTAGCCCATTATGGTTGAAAAGTCCTCTATTAAATATCATGAACAAAAGGCTGAGTGAGATATGAACTGTTTTTATTTATTTCAATGGGGCGTTGACTTTGAAACCTAGTGATAGTCCTTTAAAGGACAGATTTAAGGTAGGTATGCTCTTGTGCCTAATTTTACACATGCAGTTGTTCAGATAAATCAACTTATAAATAAACAAAGGGCAGAAATAATGGTAATCCTAAAAGTATCTTGCATCGTACTTTTTATGCTGAGTGATGTTGAATGGAACAGTAAAATTACTAACTAAACCTTTAGTTACTATAGAAGAGTCATATTCTACCCTTGATCTATGTGCAACCCATTCACTGTCATCGGTGAGGAATATTGAGGATTTATGGCAGCAAGAATTAATACAGGAAAGTCCTAGGACAATGTAAAGCAAGAGCCTGGAGATCAGACTAGATTATCACAATGGCCTTAAAATCCATTAATCTATGAATATGCACTGAGTGTAGTAAATGGCTCTAGCTTTGAAGAGTTGACTAACAGAGAACAATTAAAAATGTCGTTTGTCTCTCTCCACAGAATAAGTTTGGCACCCATGGCATACAGCATTTTTCTGCTGTATGAATATGAGAAACATTATTGTTGTGAGAAGTCACATCTCCCTTCTCCTTTTCCTCCCACCCACCCTGCAGGTTTCAACCCAAGTAGGAAATCTCAGTTCAGAGGGAAATTTTTAAAGAATGCTAGTGCTTTAGTTTAGCATGTGAAACTGATAAATCTGAGCTACAAAACACAAAGTGTGTCATTTCCTATGACACTTTTTAGTACAATTATATGATTCCTTTGTGGAGGTACCATGGCATAATGATATAATACAAATAATTTTATATTTCACTTGCAATAAAGTTAGTTGTGCTGCTTAATAGTTTTCTTTCTAATTTAATACGTAAATACAGCTAGCAAAGGGTGCAGTCAGAAATGTATACATGCATGCATTTCCCACCCCATCATAAATGGACATTAAATACACAGTAGATAGTTCAGTTCCCTCTGGTGAGAGGGTGGGGTGATTTGCTCTTGCTTCCCACCTGTTTCACATCACCTGGAATATTCCTATAGCCAACAAATCAGAGGAAGGTACAGTTAAATATAAGACCACTTTTGTATTAAAGTGTGTTCATGTTAACAATGATGGAAATTATAGCAACAGAAGAAAATGAAAGTTGCAAACCAAAAGAAATAAAACAACTTGTTATTTACCATAAACAACAGGGGATTTTTGTAGGACTGAAGCAATCAAAAGAATCTTGCATCACAAAGCAAATCAGAACAAAAATAATAATAATAATACTTAGAATTCAGACTTTTCATTTATTGAATTGTCTCTGTACAAGAAGCTGTACAGAATAACACAATATATACTAATGCTCTGAAATTACTCATGAAATAACCTAGTTGTAAAGAAATACAGTTTCTGTGCAGAATGGAGAACTGTTATTTTGTTGGTTCTTACACTTCTGACTCAAATTTCTATTGTGTGCAGTTTTCTTCTCTGTCCAAGAAGTACTCCTCATGTTGTTTTTAAGAGTGTAGGAGTGCATGTAATGATTAACTGGAAGAAATAACTGTTCAATAATGCATCACCATGTGTGGACCTAAACCGGATCAAAATCTTTATTTCTGCTGATTTTCAGTTCCCTCTCCTATGATTTTTATGGAATACTTCACAATCAGAAATGTGATTTCTTCCATGTTCACATTTGATGAATCTGTTAGACTCAAAAGAGTGAATTTAACTTTTTTCAAGCCTTAATCATAGGTTGAAGAAATTCAGTAATCACTGTGAGATTATAGATTCCTCCTTTTTCTACATTTGCAAATCCCTAAGAAACCTTATTGCACAGTTTGCCCAAGCTAAGTCATCATTTCAGCTGTGCATAGGTCAGGATAATATTCAGCCTCACACCCACAGCAAAAGAAATGTTCTCAACTTTTGCCAGTGCTCCAATGATATTTGTAAATTTAAAAATGAAAACAAAAATTGCAGCACAGGTGCACATATGACTCCTGCTGTGGACTGGAGCACTGTTTGTAGTTTCCCGTCAATCTCTCCATCTCTTCACTTTTAAGTGCATTGACTTTGATCTGCATTTTCCCCCCTGGTTTCTGCACATACCGTTTCTTTGTTGGTAGGGCTCTTTAAAACAGAAAAGGCAAAGACTTTCACCTTTCTGCAGTTTGATCATGTGGGTTAGCTCTCAAATTCCTGATTTCTTTTAACCATTTTGATGGCTATATTAAATGAATCAAAATTTAAAGGTTTGGAGTAGTTAATATCAATTTAATTAAGCTAAAGAAATTAAATTCTATAGACAAATGCTTTAGCTGCTAAATAAGTGCTCTCCGGGTGTTGAGAATGATCCTCAGTGTTTAAGTGGTAGAGTAATAAAGCAGAATTGTCATTTGCACTAAGGCATCCTTACACTACTCTAGCAATGTAAAGGAGCCTTAAAATGGGTATTTATATTTATATTTACAGAGCAGTGTGAAAGTGGAGCAAATGATAATTGTTCCCACATAGTTAACAAGAAGTTAAATGACATTAAGAACTAGAGGTGAGCAAATATTATGTAAAGTGATGCCCCTGGGTAGGTTGTTAGAAGCAGGGATTGAACTCCAGACCTCTGGATGCTTTAACTGCATGAGCTAAAAGACCCATATGTAGCACTGCTAAACCTTTATATGATGTGTCTCCTGTCCCTCTTTAGTGGTCTGACCACAAACAGGTTCATAGAATCATAGGATATTCTACGATTCTATGAACCTGTTTGTGGTCAGGCCACTAGAGGGAGACAGAGAGACACATCATGTAAAGGTGGATTATAAAGATGGTCAGAAAATGCAGATTAGCTGAAAGTGAAATGTTTTGTGAAGACGTTACCTTTAATGAAGATTCATTTAAAAATGAAAAACTGGGGGGAAAAAGTGTTTTGATAGTGTTGAAATCTTCCCTTGCAATCTTTTTGGTCAAATGATATTATATACTATATAACTATATAAACTATAACATAAAATGAAAGAAATCCAGATTAGAACAAGACATTTCAATTTTGTCTAAACCAAAGGTTTACAAACTGATTTAAAAGATTTTCAGAATTTCAGTTTGTGAGAAATTTCTAAAAATTTTGTTTGCATTCCATTCTGGAATGGGAGAAATTTCAAAATTGGGAAACTCTTCCAAAAATGTAAAATCTGCACACTTTTGATAGCTTACACTGACAATAAATATTCACAAATATTTTAATAAATTAGAAGCAAAATTTCATGTTGCTGTATTTTCAATATTGTACTGTATTTTGTGTTCAGTTTCCATAAAGTCATGACGTTTTGTTTCTACATGTACCTAAAAAACAAACTTTCACCTTGTAGAAGAAATTAATTTGATGAAAATCTTTTTTGCACAGAATTGATACTGTAATAGTCCTTTCAGAGCTTCATTTGTAGGGTTAGTGAAGGATGGTGAGTGGCGATTCAGAGTAAGGTGAAGAAGGATACTAGCTGGAGGCAGAGGAAGAGAGAAAAGAGAGGACGAGGAAATTGAAGAAGGAAAGGAGAAATGGACCTACTCACCATCTATTTCACAGAGATAGTAGGGGAACAAGACCTCTGGAGCCTGTGGAAGGCAGCTGAGCTGAGGTCTCTATACAGTTAACATGGGCACCTATGCATTTTGAACTCACCTGTGGGGTCACCACAAGGATGATCTGGAGCATTTGAGGAAAAGTTCATCTCTTTGTCATCAGGTGCAGCATCCAGCATAAAAGGAATTGCCACTAGGGCCCAGCCCAAAGGATCTTGTATGTTTAAAGCATGAAGCACTGCTCTTCTACTTCATAGACCTCAGGGGTTGTTCCTTCATCCCCGGCTTGGCTGTAGAGGAGAAGAACCCCTTGAAGGAAGAGAAGGAATTTATTAGGAGCTTGACTGCCTTTTTCACTTGAACAATAAAGGTGTAGGCAATTTTCTCCATAACCATGTCATCCTTCTTTTCTGTAAGTATCCCTCTCTGACCCTTAGGGATTTCCCCAGTCCTGGGAACTGCCTTCCCCTGCAGACAACCATCATCCTCTTGACAAGTTATTGAGAGATAATAAATATATATGGCAAATACAGCTCAAAAGCAATCCATAGGCTAAAATTTGTCTTCTGCATAAAACAATTGCCAATAATTTTATATAAAGAACACATTTGGGAAACTCAAAGTCTGTCTGAACAATTTTGAACAGCAAAGGGAGTGAAGTTAATTGGTTAAAAGATGGGGAATAAAGGGGTAGAAATAAATGATTAGTTTTCACAGTGGAGAGAGATAAAAAGTGGGATCCCCAATGATCTGTACTGGGACCAGTGCTATGCAACATATTCACAAATGATTGGAAAAGGGGATGGACAGTCAGGTGGCAAAGTTTGCAGACTATTCAAAGTTACTCAAGATAATTAAGTTCAAAGATGACTGCAAAAAATTACAAAGGAATCTCACAAAACTGGGTGACAGGGCAACAAAATGGCAGATGAAATTCAATGTTGATAAGCGCAAAGTAATGTACGATGGAAAATATAACCCCAGCTATACATACAAAATGATGGGGCCTAAATTAGCTGTTACCAATCAAGAAAAAGATCTTGGAATCGTCTTGGATAGTTCTCTGAAAACATCTGCTCAGTGTAAAGTGGCAATCAAAAAAGCTAACAGAATGTTAGTAACAATTAGGAAAGGGATAGATAAGACAGAAAATATCATAATGCCACTTTGTAAAGCTATGGTATGCCCACACCTTGTATACTATATGCAGTTCTGGTCACCCCATTTCAAAAAACCCATTATAACAGAATTGGGAAAAGTACAGAGAAGCACAACAAGAGTGGGTAGGGGTATGGAACAATTTCCACATGAGGAGAGTTTTAAAAGAGTGAGACTATTCAGCTTAGACTCATAGATTTTATGGCCAGAAGGGACCATAGTGTTCATCTAGTCTGACCTCCTGCACATCACAGGCCATAGGACCTCACCCACACACTCCTGTACTAGACACATAACCTCTGGCTGAGTTAGTGAAGTTCTCAAATCATGATTTAAAGCCTTGATGTTACAGAAAATCCACCATTTACTCTAGTTTAAACTAGCAAGTGACCCATAACCATGCTGCAGAGGAAGGTGAACAGCTCCCAAGGTCTCTGCCAATCTGACCTGGGGGGAAATTTCTTCCCAACCCCAAATATGATGATCAGTTGAGCCCTGAGCATGTCAGCAAGACCCACCAGCCAGACACCTGGGAAGGAATTCTCTGTAGTAACTCAGAACCCTCTCCACCTAATGCCCCATCTCCAGCCATTGGAGCTATTTGCTACTAGCAGTCACAAATGGGCCACATGCCATTGCAGGCAGTCTCATCATACAATTCCCTCCATAAATTTATCAAGCTCAGTCTTGAAGCCAATTCAGTTTTTTGCCACCACTGCTCGCCTTGGAAGGCTGTTCCAGAACTTACTGCTCTGATGGTTAGAAATCTTCACCTAATTTCAAGCTTAAACTTGTTGATGGCCAGTTTATATCCATTTGTGTTCTTGTGTTAACACTAGCACTTAACTTAAATAACTCCTTTCCCTCCTTGGAGTTTATCCCGCTGATATATTTACAGAGAACAATCATATCTCCCTTCAGCCTTTGTATGGTTTGGCTAAATAAGTCAAGCTCCTTGAGTCTCCTCTCATAAGATAGGTTTTCCATTTCTGTGATCATCCTTGTAGCCCTTCTCTGCACCTGTTCCAGTTTAAATTCATATTTCCTTAACATGGGAGACCACAATATTCCAGATGAGGTCTCACCAGTGCTTTGTATAATGGCAATAACACTTCACTGTCTCTACTGGAAATACTTAGCCTGCTGCATCCTAGAACTGCATTAGCGTTTTTCATGTTTACATCACACTGGCAGCTCACAGTCATCCTGTGGTCAACCAATATACACCCAGGTTTTTTCCCTCCTCTGTCACTTCCAACTGATATGTCCCCAGTTTATAGCAAAAATTCTTGTCATTAGTCCCTAAATGCATGACTTTGCAGTATTAAATTTCATTCCATTTCTATTACTCCAGTTTTCAAGGTCATCCAGGTCATCCTCCTCCATACTGGCAATACCTCCCAACTTTGTATCATCCAAGATTTCATTAGCACACTCCCACTTTTTGTGACAAGGTCATGAATGAAAATGCTAAATAAGATTGACCCCAAGACTGACCCTTGAGGAACTTCACTAGTAACCTCCCTCTAGCTTAACAGTTCACCTTTCATTATGACCTATTGTAGTTTCCTCTTTAACCAGTTCCTTATCCACCTTTCAGTTTTCATGTTAATCCCCACTTTCTCCAATTTAACTAGTAGTTTCTCATGTGGAACTGTATCAGATGACTTACTGAAATCCAGGTAGAACAGAGCTACTGCATTTCCTTTATCTAAAAAAATCATTTATATTCTCAAAGAAAGAGCTCAGGTTGGTCTGGCACAATTTTAGCTTTTGTAAAACCATGGTGTATTTTACTCAGTTATCATTTACCTCTACGTCCTTAACTACTTTCTCTTTCTAAATTTGTTCTAAGACCTTGCATACAATTTATGTCAAACTAACAGGCCTGTTATTTCCTGGATTTTTTTTCCCTTTCTTAAAAATAGGTACTATATTCATAGTTCTTCAGTCATAGGGTACAACTCCCAAGTTTACAGATTCATTAAAAATCCTTGCTCTGGGACTTACAATTTCACATGCCAGTTCCTTTTATATTCTTGTATGGAGATTATCTGGTCCCACTAAGCTGTTTGCATTTGACTTCCACCTCCGATGTGGTAATTTTTACTTCCATATCCTCTTTTCTATCAGCCACTCTGCCACTACACCCCCTTTATTAAAAACTATGGGGAAGTATTCATTTAGGTGTTGGGCCATGCCTAGATTGTCTTTAATCTCCACCCCATCCTCAGTAGTTAGTGGTCCCATTTCTTCTTTCCTTGTTTTCTTTTTATTTATATGGCTATAGAACTTTTTACTTTTGGTTTTAATTTCCTTTATGATGTCCAACTTGGCTTGGCTTTTGGTAGTTTTCACTTTTTCCCTACACTGGGGGACGGGATGAATCATTCAATAATTGTCCTGTTCTGTGCATTCCCTCTGAAACATCTGACACTGGTCACTGTCAGAAGACAAGATATTGGGCTAGATCAAGGGTCTCAAACATGCAGCCCCCCCGCCTTCCTCCAGCATTTACCTAGAGCGGCTCCAGCCCGACGCACACTGGGGGCAGAGCAGGCTCCCTCCCTGCCTGCCTGCCCTACCCCTGTGCTACTCCAGGAAGCGGACGGAACCTGCGGGAGAAGAGGCACGGGTGTGTGTGTTGATGTTGCTTCAGGCACTGCTCCAGCAGCTCCCATTGGCTGCGGTTCCCTGTTCCCGGCCAATGGGAGATGCAGGGGGCGGTGTCTGAAGCAACAGCAACACATATACCCTGTGCCCCTGCTCCCCCACATTCCAGCCATTTCCTGGAGTGACACAAGGGCAGGGTGGGCAGGTAGGTAGGGAGCCTGCCCTGCCCCTGATGCATGCCGGGCCACAGTCCACCCCCCAAACCCGTCCTGCAGTCGAACCCCCTGCCCTGACCCCCTACCACACCCCTCCTGCACCCCAACCCACTGCCCTGAGCCCCTGCCACACCCCAACCCCCTGCTGTACCCTGCACCCTGACCCCCTGCCCTGAGCCCCCTGCCGTACCCCTTCTGCACCCCAACGCCCTGCCCTGACCCCCTGCCACACCCCTCACCCCTCCTGCACCCCACACACTAACTCCCTGACCTGAGCCCCTGCCACACCACACACCCCTCCTGCACCCCCTGGGGGCAGGGAGGGGATGGATTTGGGGTGGGCATTTCGGGGAAGGGGTTGGAATGGGATCAGGAAAGGAGTGGGAAGAGGCAGGACAGGGTCTGGGGCTTCATGGAAGGGGTGGAGTTGGGGCGGGGCGAAGGCGGTGCGGTGGAAGTATCAGTAATGCAGCCCTTGGACCAATGTGCTACTCCTCATGTGGCCCTGATGGTCATTTGAGTTTGAGACCCCTGGGCTAGATGGACCATTGGTCTGACTAGTATGGCCATTATTATGTTCTTACATTCTTATGAATAAGTTATTTGCTATGACTAATTCACCCAATTCTTTCAAGAACCATTAAAGTTCCAAAATGTGCATTTTATTTTATTCTAGGATAGGTGAATAATTCATAATGAATCATTTAAAATGATAAAAGGGGGAAATTTACACAACACATAATTAGTCTGGGGAAGTCATTGCTAAAATAGATCACTGAGTCCAAAATCTCAGCAGAATTCAAATAACAGTTTAGAGATTTATGTGTATGATGATAAAATCCCCAGTTGCATTAACTAGAATTAAAAAGGAGGAGTGGGGGTAATAAAGACTCGTGTTTCAGAGTATAAGCCACTCATTGGCTGTCTGGAATTAGGAAGAAGAACTTAGGGTCAGATGATTCCATAATAGTCCATTGCAGGGTTTATCGTGCTGCCTTCTGAAGCATTTCATGCTGGTCATTGTCTAAGACAAGATCCTAGACTAAATGGACCCATAAATCAATTCCTATGTTCCCAAAAGATTCCTTTGTACAAGGTGATATCCAAAATGTTGAATAAACTTGTGTGGGTCTTCATGTGAAACTTATTATATGTACTGGATTGTTTCGACTTTTCAGTGAGCACTGGTTTAAAACCTGTTTGTTTCCTGTGTATTAAATAGGCTGGTCTGATGTCAGAAGCAGATTTTTATCTATCATGCTGCTGTAGAAAAATATGTGACAGTAACACCACTGAAAACTATTCAGAATTGGTGAACATGAAAACAATGGAAAAACACTGTACAAGGAGATGCCCCTGTAAAAAAGTAAAGCCTCCTTCATTTGGGAGATTTCACTGGACAATATAGAATATTCAATTGCACCTCTCCGAATGCATATTTAATTTCCCAAGTTTACAAAACTGTCTGATAATATTAAAATGTTCCTACTTCTCATTGTCCATCCTCAGTACATTCTTTTTTCCTATTGCTCCTTCTGTTTTTCTTAAATTCTGCCTCTGATCAATGTTCCTTACGCTACATTAGAATTGATGTTGAGCCAAAAGTTCAGATTTAGGTCCAAAGTTCCCCAAAGCTCAGGAGTGTTCATTGGATTCTTGTTCATTCCATTATAGAGATATGGGTCAGGTACAACATTAAGGCCGGTGGAAGATTTCTCAATTAAAAATTTTTCCTGTTGAAAATGGGGTTTTATGAACAATGAAATCTCACATGAGAGGTTTCAAAATCTCTCATAGAAGATTTCAGAACAAATAAAAAATTTCTCTTAGTTTTTTAATTAAATTTTGTTGTTTTTTTCAAGCTGAAATTTGGGATTTTTTTTTCATTTTTCCCCCATTTTTCCTTTTGAGTCCTCTCATCTCAGAGGACGAATGATGACTAGATTTTTTTTCACTTATTCCTGTTTCTTTTTTTCCTTTTCCCATTCTGTCATTTTTTCAAAACTTTCTCAACTTTAGAGAAGTGATAAAGTTGCAAGAAAGTTGAAAGGAAGTTGCTACTAAGCAGAGAGAAGGTATTGGAGGAACCAGCAGAAGCCAGGACCTCACCAGTTGTCAAGATAGTGTGAAACTTTGGAATGTTTCCAGACTTATCAATGTCACAGGACATGCAGATAGAGACTGTATACCTTACTTTTTGGATATGGGCCTACCCACAATTTGATCAGCATAAAGCTGGATTATTTCACTTCCCTCTATCCAGAGCTGACCCTGAAAGTTTCCAGAAACTGTGATAGATTCAATAAACAGCAGCTTGCCTACTGAATGGAGTGCCTGATTACTATCACACAAAAACTACACACTCTGCATTAACAGCACACCCAGTTCTGGATAAATTTCAAGGTCCTGATCTTATTGTGAGTTGAACATGGATTTAGGCCTAGCTATCTAAAGGACTGCCACTCTCACTATGCAGCCATCTCCTGCTACAGCAACTGTGTTCGTCAGGGATGTTAACACTAGAGCCAGTCACAAATTTTTTGACAAAATGTTTTTCCATCAGAAAATGCTGATTCATCAAAACCCAAACTTTTCACAGAAATGTATCAGTTTCAGTGCAAATTTCACTGGGAGGAGTTCTCATAACCAGGATGGAAGCAGAAGACCAAGGTTAAAGTCCCTCCTCAACTTCATGCAGAGTAGGAGCTTGAACCTGTGTCTCCCACACACTAAAGGAGCATACCCTTGGCTACTGAGTTGCTGGCTATTCTGGGATACAGGACTGTGTTCACCCTTTCCTGCTCTGTTTTTATAATTTTATTTTTTTTTGCAAAAAAATTCAAAAGGTCTCAGTTTCATTCCAATGCAGAACAAAAACAAATGTCAAAACCTCAATTTTTTTCACAAAATGGCATTCTTGTTTTTTGGCCAGCCATAGTTAAAACCAATAGAGCCAGGTTTTAATTTTCTGAAGCTAGAGAAAGGGCATTCTCATCTAAATGCCCTCACCTCTGGAATTCACAGCTACACACTCAGTCCAAGTCTTCCTTTATGCTGAGATGAAAGACCATCTCTTGCAGTGAGCTTCCCACTAAACCAGCAAATTGGGCCCAGCTGTGAATTGCATTCTCCTGAAGGACTAGATTAAATTGGCAAAGTTTCTGCAGAGTTTTGCTCCTCCTGATGTAAATTATTGTCACATCGAAACATGTTAACTGGTGCCCAAATACTATGGTAATGGGTGCCTCAGAAAAGATTGTATAATAAAAATGAACAGTGTAAGGAAATGTACAGTATGTAAAGGGAAACATGCTTATATTCTATATGTCCAGTACATAAGTTACTATAAAGCAAACAAAAGAATGGTGTAAGGTTTTTCTGTGCTAAAAATTTTTCTCTCAATTTGTTCACAAAAAGCTGCATCCATAAACCTAATTCCTTGCCTCCAATGCATATTGTTAAATGTGTCAGATATCAGTTTAGTACCAGAAAAAGAGTTTGCTAGGGAGCCTGCTAGAGTATACTTTCTTGTATTATGTACTGGCATCTAGCAGTCAAGAAAAGGTACAAGTAAGAAAAAGCTGTAAAACGTTGCTGAAAAATAATTACACAATATCTTTAAATTAACGCGTGCTGTTTCTGAAAATGGATACATCAAGGTATACTGTAAGCTTCTTGAAACAAATGTATCATGAAACTATATGTTGTAAGCTTACATGCAAATGCATTCTTTCATTTGTATTCCTGTTTAATCAAAGTCCATTATTTGAGACTCAAGATGGGCTAAATCTAAATATGAGGCTTTTATACTGTCTTGTAAGTTATACTGTATAGTTTAATATTAGGATTTTACTAGGCAGTTACACAGTACTCTGTTTTAATATGGAACACTTCATCATGTTCATTATCGCCAATTTAGACTCATGTAAACAGACACTCCCAGAATAACCAAGCTTTAAAATGTTAATGTAAATGTTATGGCTTTTTTAATTGCAATAGACATCTCATTAAGTAATTTAATACCAATGGGTCCTCTTAGTGATAAACAAAAAACATATTTTGGCCAGCTTTTATATACAGCGCAATGTAAGATGGATTTTTTTCTACAAGATTCATCAATTTCCATTTCACTCTCCACATTGTGGTAGAGAAGACACAGAAGTAGACTCCAATAATGTGCTTGCAACAGCAATGCATCTCTAACAGATTCGTACAGTAGTTTTGTTTAGCAAGATGTGTGTTTGTGTATATCTGTGTCTGTGTCTGTGTCTGTCTGTCTGTCTCCCCTGGGGTCAGCACAGCCATGCTAAAGTAACCAGTATGAAACAAACAAGGACTACCTGGATCGTGATCATGATGGAATTAGTTCTTCATATAGATGGAGGTAAAAACATCCATGACATTTCATTAGCCTAGAAGGCAGAAACATCTGGATACTTGGTTCAGCTCATCAGCAGGAGAGCCTGTATTTGATTAGCCCTTCTCTCAGTAGTAGGCGTTACTATAGTCAGTGGGAATTACTAAACATGGTTTCAGGGGACTGACATTAATTTGGCTTGCCAAAATAATATGCCATTTTTAAGGAGTTTGTGTTAATTAGTTGTATAATTTGATGTGATGTGATTGGGTTTGCACAAAGAAAATCAGAATAGAGTTTGCTATTAGTATCTGCTGTAGGAGAATCAAGAGGTGGCACTTAAACAGTGCACAGTATGAATTTTCAGCAGTGAAAGGCCTTAGTTCATGGTCTAATTACAATGGGATTCCCTTTCTCAAAAGCTAAAAGCCTTTTAATTCATATTTTTTCTTTGGAAAAGATGTTTTGGTTTGATTACTATACTATTAATTTTTGTGCAGCTATCATTCTGTCACAAATTAAGTCAATTTGGGTATCACAGTTTGGCTTCTTTTGTATAATCACGCTTTAAAGTAAAATGAACATGTAAAATTAGAAAAACTGGACAGCACATTTCATATAATTCCTAGCAATCTCTTCATACCTCTCTTCTCCTGTCCAGTCACTAGCTTCTGCCAGACTCCAATTGGCAATTTAGACTTCTTTCCTAGTTATGCCGTTTGCTGGCATCACTTAGTCAGAATCAAAGGTTTCTTCTAAGTTGAGCTAAGTGATAGATGTGTAACTTAGGAGTTTAGGAATACAGGTGAGATAGCCAAAATCTTCTTTGGAATGGCTTTTTACCTGCAGGTATTTGGAAACATTTTAGAAGGCTTCATTGAAATATATTTGTTGAGAGTTGTTTCTTGATTGGCAGCAGTCTTTCTAATAGTTCTTCAGGTGTTACATAGGGGAGCATGAGGTTTGGGGGCAGACGGGGTGATGAATTATCCTGGGTTAGCAAATGGAATTAAGTAGGTCAAGAAAGGATAGATTCCCCATCCCCTCCCCTGGACATTTTCTGATTTCTGTGAAGTGACCATGAATCAACCATAGTATTACTGGCTGTCTGAGGCACCTGGACAATGGGGAAGAAGGAGGCAGGAAGGTTGTGTAGGGCAATTTGTTTTTTTTAAAAAAGGTCCCTTTGCCAGAGACAGTGACACTGGGCACCAGTACACAATTCTGAAATGGATAATTAGTTAATTGTTTTTCTATAATTGTCATCTGCCTTCTCCATTTAGATTGTGAGATCTTAGAGGTAGGGATTGTCTCTTACTATTTGTACAGCACTCAGTACAATGTGCTCCCCATCTTGGTTGGGACCTGTTGGTGCTATTATAATAAATAATAATAATTAAATAAATAAGAAAACCCTTTTCTGTTATGCTAGCTTGGCATATAAGAGATGCTGGATGTGGCAGATACTTTCACCTATAAATAAGGAAGCAAGTCTGAGATATACAGTATGTCCATCTCCACCCCTTGTAAGAAGCACCATGGTGATTTGAGTTGGCACTGTTACTTAACAGGGCTGGCCTTACTATGAGGCGAACTGAGGCAGCTACCTCAGATGCCAGACTGAGGGGCGGGGGCGCCATTAGGACCCAGAGTGTAGAAAATTGTGTGTGCTGCTGGTGCATATGTATTCTCTCTGCTCTAGATGCACAGAGATGGTGGAGTATCAGAGGGGTAGCCGTGTTAGTCTGGATCTGTGAAAGCAGCACAGAATCCTGTGGCACCTTATAGACTATAATGCATCCAACGAAGTGGGTATTCACCCACGAAAGCTCATGCTCCAAAACATCTGTTAGTCTATAAGGTGCCACAGGATTCTTTGCTGCTTTCAGAGATGGTGGAGTACTGTGCTGGAGGAAGGAAGGCATGTGAGACATAACAGGCAGGCAGGAGAAAAGGTGAGAGGGAATAACAGAAAGCAACAGGAGCTTCAGGGAGAGAGAGGAGGAGGAGCCTCTTATGTACCTCTCTAGCATCGCCAGGAGCCTGTACTGATTAACACCAGCTTCTCAGGGAGCTTCCTGTTTCCTGCTGCTTCCCTGAACCCACTTGAGGAGAACAGGCAGTAAACTGAAGTAGTAGGAACCAGTTAGGCCCTTAAGATGTTGATATCTTCCCTCACTCAGGCCATGCTACCAACCTGCTTATTTGGCCCCTTCAATTAAGTCTTGAGAGCCACTATAGCTGGCACAGAACAGCACTCATGAGTGAAAGAAGAAAACACGCCTCTGGGGCAGCATTCAGAAAAAGCAAGAAAGCAAAGGAAGCTCTTCTATGAAAGCAGGAAAGAGCTCTGCTGAGATACATAGACACAAATGTTCATGGTGAGCCTTCTGGCCCCAGTAAGGATGTGAGTGGTGAGGAGATGCCTGATCTTCCAGTTAGTCAGAGTGCAGGTGACCTGCCAGCTACTGCAGCATCCATATCTCCATCTCAAATGGATGTAATCATGCACATTCCTGAAGAAAAGTGTAGATCACAGAAGAGTGTGGTGGAAGTGCAAGAACATGCTGCTGCTGAGTTTAGTTCCTTAAGTCTAGATTATCCAGGATGATGATACAGGCTACTTGAGCAGTAGCCTGAAGGACTACCTTGTACTGCATGGGCCACAGCAAGTGAAAAACTTCATGTTCCCCAAATACAATGAAAATAGAAGTTTCCATCCAACACATTACTGGCATGAAATCCCCAATGGTGACAAAGTGGAGAGACCATGGCTTATGTACTCATAAACCCAGAATGCTGCATACTGTTTTTGTTGCAAACTCTTCCAGTCTAATGTTCCAGCCATATTGGGTTCTACAGGATCAAAGGACTGGAAAAATCTGGCTAGAAATCTGACATGCCATGAGAAGGCAGCAAATCACTAGAGAGCATTCCATAAGTGGAAAGAGCTTGAGATGAGACTACGGTTAAAGGCCACCATGGATGATCATCATCAAGAGAAGATTGAATCAGAGTCTCTTTACTGGTAAAATGTTCTGAAAAGGCTCATTGCTATTGTGAGAATGCTTGCTGCCCAAAACCTAGCACTGCATGGCACTTCAGATCAGCTGTATGTGTCAAACAATGGAAACTTCCTTAAAATTGTGGAGCTGATGGCTGAGTTTGATGCTGTACTCCAGGAGCATCTAAGAAGAGTCATGAAATGAAGAAGCCAAGAAATGTACACACATCGCTATCTTGGGAAAACAATTCAAAATGAGATCATACAGTTACTGGCAACAAAAATCAAACAGAAGATTGTGGGAGGTCTGAAGTCAGCAAGATATTACTCTGTAATTCTGGACTGCACACCTGACATCAGCCATACGGAACAAATGATTTTAATGGTGCTTTTTGTAATAACAACAGAACCTAGTGAAAATGTCCCTGCAATGGTGATTGTCAGAGAGCATTTTCTAGAATTTATAGACATTGATGATACTACAGGAGCTCATATGACAAATGTGCTTCTTAAAAAGCTGGAAGATACGGGAATTGCAATAGCTGACGTGAGAGGTCAGGGCTACGATAATGGTGCCAACATGAGAGGAGAGAACAGAGGAGTGCAGACACACATCCAAGAGTTAAACCCTCAAGCTTTTTTTGTCCCTTGCAGTACTCATTCATTGAACTTGGTGGTCAGTGATGCAGCATCAGCTTCTAGTGAGGCTGCTGAATTTTTTAATGTAATTCAAAGCATCTATGTATTTTTCTCTGCATCAACTCATTGATGGCAAATTTTGAAGCAACATCTGGTAACATCCTCTCTGACACTAAAACCACTGAGTGCCACAGATGGAAAGTCAAGTGAGGCGATAAAGCCTATCAAATACAAATTGGGAAGATAGATGATGCCATAGTTGCCATTATGGAGGATAATGCTATGACAGGAACTGTTCGTGGAGAACAGTGGCAGGGAAAATGGAATCACCAGAAACATACATAACTTCAAATTTCTGTGTGGCTTAGTGTTGTGGCATGACATACTGTTTGAAATAAATGTTGTAAGCAAAGACTCCAAGGTGTTGACCTTGATATATCTGGAGCAATGGAACAACTGGACAAAGCAAAGTCATACCTACAGTCTTACCGGTCAGATGAGGGATTTCAAAATGTTCTGAAGAGTGCACAGAAGTTGGCAGAGGAACTTCACACTGAAGCTATTTTCCCACCCATTCAAGAATACAAGAGTCACAGAAGAAGACAACATTTTGATTACGAGGCATGGGATAATCCCATAAGAGACCCCAAACAACAATTCAAAAGTTGAATTCTTTAACCAGGTGCTAGATTGTGCAAATACAGTCAGTTGAAGAATGTTTCATGCAGCTCAAGGAACACAGCAGTATATTTGGGATGTTGTATGATATTCCAAAACTCCTCACTATACCTGAAGAAGACCTACACCAGCAATGCAGGGCACTAGAGACAGTGTTGACACATGATGACATGCGCGATATTGATGTGAGTGATTTAGGTGATGAACTGAAAGCCCTTTCAAGATACATTTCAGCAGGATCAACTCCAAAGGCTGTTCTGGAATATATGTGCACAAATAAGATGACCACCCTCTTTCCAAATGCTTTTTGTTGCTCTGCGCATACTTCTAACACTTCCTGTAACAGTTGCCAGTGGAGAATGCAGCTTCTCCAAGCTGAAGTTAATAAAAACACATCTATGCTCCACAATGACACAGGAGAGGCTGGTGGGCCTTGCAACCAGCTAAATAGAGCATGAGCTGGCCCAGACTGTGGACCTTCAGGAAGCAGTTCAAATCTTTGCAACCAAGAAGGCACCGAAGGCACCACCTTGATTATTCAAACAGATAAAAATGCCAGTGTTTACTATGCAGACAAGAAAAGTTACATTTGCAGTTCAGGCATTTGAAAATTAGGTGTTACGTACAATTTTTGAACAAGGCATTTTAAGTAGTTAGTTCTCCTTTATTGGGGCAGGTAGCAGAACAGTACCATGAGAGGAGTAGAACAGGAAGAAGGCAGCAGAATTGAGTCCTTTCAAAGTTTTGCCCCAAGCAAGGTGGCATGGGGGCGTCATTTGAGCTCCCCGCCTCAAGTGCCAAAATGTTGTGGGCCAGCCCTGTTACTTAACATATTACTTACCCCCAAAGACATTAGAGGAATAGAGCAAATTGTCTGCCTCCTGGAAGATGCCAACAAGTAAGTGCTGTGTTCTGGACCTATTAGGAAATGGGGAATGTCCTTCTCAGGGCCAGCTTTAAGGCGATTCACCCAATTCCCCCAAAAAGGGCCCCATGCCCCTAAGAGGGCCCCACAATGTCTGTAACGACCCTCTACCGATGTGCCGCTGAAGGCACTGGCAGCCAATAGAGCTACCGCTGAAGTCCCGCTGCTGTCTTCGGCAGCTGCTCGGTCGCTGCCGTGGAAGCAGGACGCTTCGCCAACATGCCACCAAAGGCACCTGCAGCCAATTGTGCTGCCACCAAAGTCCCACCGCTGTCTTCGGAGGCAGCACTTTCAAATTGGGCCCTGCAGTGCCTAAAGCCAGCCCTAGTCCTTCTAATACCTCTTTATAGTTTTCATGAATCTCACAAACTTTTCAGAGAGGTCCAAAAACCTCTGCACCCCCAAACAATTCAGATTTTGTATGATTTGGGGTTTACTTATAAAAGTTTCATATAGTCCTACTCGTTAGGATTACAAAGATATTGCATAATACATGGTATGCTGCTAAACATTCAACCTATGTGAAAAAAGCTCCATCATGATTTCACACCTGAGAATGGGAGTCCATCAGATGTAGAAGAGATCCTTATTAGATTCTGCCTAATAACAATCAATATTTGGAAGAGAGAAGAAAAGATCACTAGCAGGTGGCATTTAGGAATCTGAGACCCAGAAAGAATGGTATTAGAGGGAGTATAGGTAGTAGTGAGGTGCAATTTAAGGAGCCGGTATTTTATATAAATAATTATAATTGCAAGGTTATTATTTCTGTTGAATGGCTCTAGTGACCAAAAAAAAAAAAAGTCACTTCATTCACACAGGCCACATTGAAAACTGCTAGATCAAGTCCAAAGGATTCCTGAAGCTCCACAAGGGTACCAGGGTCTGTCTGCACAGTTGTGAGTGCACAGTCAGGGCTATACTCTAGTATGGCACCTGAACTCCTACTGGAATTGCATACCCAAGAGTTTATACACAATCATGCTGCTCAACTGGTGATTTAACATATAAGTCATTTAGTGAGTTTAAATTAAATATACAGTTATTGAGGAGACTTCATTTAAAAGGATATTGCAAGGTCAGCGGTATTTAGAATGTAATATAAATTTAATTACTTGTTTGTCAATAGTTTTGGAATATTAGTTCAGTGGACAGCCTTAAAGAGCTTATTTTATTGTCAGGTAAGAATTATTTATTTGAGCAGATATTCTCTATACTTAAAAACAAGAATATTGCGAGAATTATTAATATTTTCTTAATGGTAAGATAAAAAGGAACAGTTTTGGGGCGAGAAATAGCTCAGTGGTTTGAGCATTAGCTTGCTAAATACCGGGTTGCAGCAGAGTCCTGTGGCACCCTATAGACTAACAGACGTTTTGGAGCATGAGCTTTCGTGGGTGAATACTCACTTCATCGGATGCATGTGGTGGAAATTTCCAGGGGCAGGTATATATATGCTAGCAAGAAGCAGGCTAGAGATAACGAGGTTAGTTCAGTTAGGGAGGATGAGGCCTTCTTCTAGCAGCTGAGGTGTGAAAACCAAGGGCAGAGAAACTGGTTTTGTAGTTGGCAAGCCATTCACAGTCTTTGTTTAATACAGGGTTGTAAATTCAATCCTCAAGGGGGCCATTGAGGGATCTGGGGCAAAAATCTGTCAGGGGATTGGTCCTGCTTTAAGCAGGGGGTTGAACTAGATGACCTCCTGAGGTCCCTTCCAACCCTGATAGTCTATGATTTTAAACATGCCTGTTTTATCAAACTGTTTTGATATCTTGTAATTCAAAATTATTTACACCTCTATTGATATGGCATATTTTAGCTATTTCCCTGCTTGTGTATGTACTATCCTGCCTTATGAGAATTTTGTATTTCATGAAGTGTGGTAATTAAAGAGGGAAAACCAAAACATAGGCACTATATTAGTAAAGAGCCTGCTAGGGACTGGAAGCAAACCTGTATTTAATGCATTTTCATAGAATTCCCTGGGGACTAAATTGGCCCAGTGAGGAGGAGGAAAACCTTCAGATACTATGGTGATATAAGAGAATGGCTAGATGGAGAGATACATGATGGATTTTATTTTTGAGGAAAGCCATTGCTCTTTTTCTCTGTGCCATGTGGATTGAGCAAAGCAGGTTTCTAGCTCCGAGATGAACTGTGAGAAGTAGTTTGAGAGCAGATGTAGAATACATCGCTTTTAAATCTAGAAAAGATGTTTGTAGTAGAAGGAGGTAGGAAAGTTCAGCTTGGACCTGCTTGGTTCAACAAAGCCTGAGTTTGTTGACTGCCTGGGCACACTGCAAAGCCTGCAGGTGAAATCCTGGGCCTGTTCAAGTCAATGACAACATTTCATTGATGTCCATTGTGCCAGGATTTTGTTCACTCAGGATTTTTCTGAAAAGCAAGCTCAGTAGTGAATGTGTGAGTGGCTTGGAGTTTGTTTTATTGTCATTTTTGATAACATTACATTTATATTTTTATTAAGATGTATGTTTTAAATAAGTTCCTTTATGGTTTGGGAACTTGGAGAATTGAGATAGCAAATAAATCAATTGGCATATAAATCAAAACCTGCATAATATGAATCAGCAAGTGAGAGAAAGATAAAAATCTAGTAGACAAGAAATACAAGAAAGGGACTCCTTTATAAAAAGTAACATGATAGTATTACATTGGGCTGAAGTTTTACAAGCTGTAAATACAAAACAGGTTTTATAAGGTTGCAAATCCATATCCGTTACAAACCCACTGTTCTGATATGATCTCAATTTTCTGAAATTGGGCTGAATAGCTTGGTCTTACTCGTAAAATGAGGTGTTTTTAATGATTGAATTAGACTCTCTTCAGTCATTTGAAGGTTAGGAAGGATGAAGAGCAGGCATTTTTCCTCATTATCAAAAAAATTTAATTAAAACCATTGCAACATTCTTAGAGCAGTATGATACAAAAATGGCTAACCATTTAAACCTGAAATATACTAGGTACATATATATATTTTGCTTAGTTTAAAAACTATTGACTTTCAAGTGACCCAGTTATGTTCATTTGAAAATATGCTGCCACTCATGCTGAGATGAAAATTCCTGTCCTGTTTATGAACTATGAACCTTTTCTCAGAATATGCCAGACTGAATCTTTCATAACTTTAAAACTTCCAAAGTGATTTTCTTCAAACTTTCCTTGATGTTTATATCTTAAAGATCTAAAAACTACAAACCAAGATAGATTTGAGAACTCTGGCATCAGTAGCTTTAGAGTTATGCGTGCATAAACTTTCCGCGTTAAACACCTTCTCTGAGAATTCACAACTGTTAATTGTTTGGATGTTATTCAAAATGTTATTTCTGAGAAATAGTAACAGGCAATTATTGTCAATAATTAGGCTGCATTATAATGCAGATGCACAAAGGGATTAGAATAAAGTATGCCCAGTCAACCTTACCTTTCATATTTCCTGACTTCTGAATGCTTTATTGTACAAGCTAATGTTGTCTGAATGAATATTTTATACGGGATTGTATAGCAATGGCCCCAAATTAAACGATTAAGTAATACAATTAAAAAGTGTTTTTCAATAAACGGTTTAAGAGTAATGAGGCAAATAGGATTCACCGTATGGGAAAATTTCATCGTGAAACTCTGTTACACAGCAAAGCCATCAGTTTTCCCTTGTTGCTATCTAAGAGAATGCTATTACTTTCCAAAAAGATACAATGCTCAGTTCAGCCCTGCTAGTACCAAGGGATGCAAACTGCATGTTGCTGCACCCAGAGCCTTCTCTGGATATGTCAAGATGGTAGGCTAAGTTTGCACAATTACCTCCCACCAGAGATTCTACCAGGGGAGAGCACCATTAAACTATGGTAGAAGCTATAAAGGGAGCAGAACCAGAAAATCTCCTAGATACCTATTTTGGGATACTCCTGACTGGCTGCAGGCTCCCTAACATTACAACAGCCCTCTCCAAACAAAGTTTTCACTACTAAGGTTTCACCATTATGGGATATCCTGGCTTGACTGAATCAAGCTCATTTGCTCTATTTTTTTACATAAAATCTGGGATTTCCTATACTTACAGTTTAAAAGTAATGCTTCCAAAACCCTTATGATCAGATTGTCATGTCTGATGAGTTTACAAATTAACTGCATTATTTTATTTCCCATGAAGTTCCGTATCCATCTATTTGCCTCTGGTCTTCAGTTGCTTTTGATGCCACTGACCATGTTCTTCTTCTAATCTTAGGCGGGGTCTATACTACAGGGTTAGGTCAAATTTAGCTGTGTTAGGTCAATTTAAAAATGAATGCATTCACACAACCAACCCCGTTCCATCGGCTTAAAGGGCTCTTAAAATCAACTTCTGTACTCCTCCCTGGCAAGGGGAGTAGTGCTAAAATCAACTTTGCTGGATTGAATTTGGGGTAGTGCAGACGCAAATCAACGGTATTGGCCTCCGGGAGCTATCCCAGAGTGCTCCATTGTGACTGCTCTGGACAACACGTTGAACTCCAATACACTAGCCAAGTACATAGGAAAAGGCCCAGGAACTTTTGAATTTCTTTCCTGTTTGGTCAGCATGGCAAACTCAGTAGCACAGGTGACCATGCAGTCCCCCCAGAATCATAGGGCATAGAATGTTTCTACGCTCCCCCTATCATCTCTGTCCCAGAGGTAGTCACAGATTAGAAGGCAAAAAAATGCACTCGTGATGACATGTTTTCCAAGATCATGCAGTCCTCCTGCACTGATAGGGCACAGCTTAATGCATGGAGGCATTCAGTGGGAGAGTCCAGGAAAGAATTAAGTGAGCATGAAGAGCGGAGGCAGGACGCGATGCCAAGGCTAATGGGGGAGCAAATGGACATGATGAAGCATCTGTTGGAGCTGCAGGAAAGCCAACAAGAACACAGACCCCCGCTGCATCCACTGTATAACCACTTACCTTCACCCCATGTTCCATAACCTCCTCACCTAGATGCCCAAGAACGTGGGGGGGGAGGGATGGGGAGGCATCCTGGCACCCAGCCACTCCACTCCGGAGGAAGGCCCAAGCAACAGAAGGCTGTCATTCAAACAGTTTGATTTTTAGTGTGGCTACAATAAGCAATGTGGCCTTGTCCTTCCCTCCTCCCCCACCCCACCTGGGTTACCTTGTCCGTTATCTCATTTTTTTTAATTAATAAAGAAAGATTGCATGGTTTCAAAACAATATTACTTTATTTTGAAGTGGGGAGGGTTGTTGCCTTACAGAGAATTAAAATCAACAAAGGGGGCGGGTTTACATCAAGGAGAAACACACACAATTGTCACACCGAAGCCTGGTCAGTCATGAAACTGGTTTTCAAAGTCTCTCTGATGTGCAGCACACCTTGCTGTGCTCTTCTAATCGCCCTGGTGTCTGGCTGTTCGAAATCGGATGCCGGGCGATTTGCCTTAACCTCTCACCCCCCCATAAACGTCTCCTCTTTACTCTCACAGATACTATGGAGCACACAGCAAGAAGCAATAACAATGGGAATGTTGGTTGCACTGAGGTCTGACCAACAGAGCCAGTGAGCTTTTAAATGTCCAAAGGCACATTCTACCACCATTCTGCACTTGCTCAGCCTATAGTTGAACTGCTAATTACTATTGTCCGGGCTTCATGAACGGATCCTCCGAGCTCATAGCTGGGAAGCAGGAGACCAGAGTTGCAGGTGAAATGATGGAGCCATACATGCCCTGGAGGTTGCGAGGAGTAGGGCGGGGAAGATATTCCCAGAACCCCCGGCCAAGCTACATGTCCGATGAGTACGGTTACCAGTCCTACTGCACCGTCTGCTGCCAGCAGCACCCAGGAGAACCAGAACGGATCCCCCGAGCTCGTTGCTGGGTAGCAGGAGAGCACAGTTGCAGCGGAAGCAGTGGATGACGATGGTTACCAGTCCTACTGCAACGTCTGCTGTCAGCAGCACCCAGGAGGATCAGTATGGATCCCCCGAACTCATCGCCAGGGATCAGGAGAGCAGAAGATCAGAGTTTCAGTGGAAGTGGTGGATGACAACAGTTAGCAGTCCTACTGCACCGTCTGTTGTGAAGGCCAGGAACTGCTGCTGTGTAGCAATGCCAGCTGCTGCAGGTGCTTCTATGTCAAATGCTTGGAGGTCCGGGTAGGGCAAGGTACCTTGCCCAAGACAAAAGAGCAAGAGCCCTGAAGCTGTTACATGTGTCAACCACAGAAGTGCTGTGGGGTGTTACTGCACCGACCAGGCTGGAATATACGGCTGCAAGACTTCTTCACCGGCGACAAAGGACAGGAATATGATGCACCTAAAATCTAAAAAGGCCTGCAGATTTCCCAGAGTCACTACTCTTGATAACAGAATGTCAGTGATTGCATTGGCTACTGGGATCACAGCAGACTTGCCCACAACAGCAGCAGTGATGGTGAGCTGAGCGGGCTCCATGCTTGCTGTGATATGGCATCTGCATGGGTAGCCCAGGAAAAAAGGTGCAAAATTTGCTTTCACAGAGGGAGAGGAGACTGACGACATGTACCCAAAACCACCTGCAACAATGTTTTTGCCCCATCAGGCATTGGGAGCTTAACCCAGAATTCCAATGGGCAATGGAGACTGTGGGAACTGTGGGATAGCTACCCACAATGCACCACTCTGTAAGTCGATGCTAGCCACAATAGTGAGGATGCACTCTGCCTAATTAATGCGCTTAGTGTGGACATAGGCAATCGACTGTATAAAATCTATTTCTAAAAATCGACTTCTATAAAATCGACCTAATTTCGTATTGTAGACATACCCTTATTCTCCCTCACTCTGCCTTTCCTGATTTTGTTGTCTCCCCTCTAATTGCTCCCACAGCATCTCATTTGGAGGATCCTCTTTGTCCACATTGGGGACCTTTCAGTGGGGACCCCACAGGGTTTTGTCCTTGGCCCCATTCTCGTACCTATCTCTCTTGGTGATCTCACTCAAAAACACTGCTTCAGCTACCGTCTTTAGACTGACAACTCACAGATCTACCTCACCACTTTCTTCTGTCTAAACTACATTTTTGACCTTTCTTTCTGGAATTTCCTTTGATGTCTGGCTAAGTTAAACTCAATATGGCCAATATGAGCTCTTCTCCCCCTTGGTGAATCTCCATGGATACCATCATCATCTTTATCACTCAGGCTTGTAACTTGGATCTCATCTTTGACTGCACCATCTCTCCAACCTACACATTCAAGCCACTCTCAGACAAGCCCTCAGCATTTTCTCATCTTAACCACTGCAACTTACTCCTTTCTGGACCTGACAAATGCCATCCTACCCTCTAAAATCCGTTCAATATCCTGCTGCGGAGATCTTCTTCCTGATTTTTTGCATCTGCCTACCAGCTCTGTTTTCTCCACTGCACCAAATACAAATGGCTTGTCTTCACTTTCTAGCTGTGTCCTCCCTATCATCTCTTATATACTATTGAGTCATTGATCCCCACCTATACTCTGGTAATGATACCAGCCTTTATTGCCCAGTAGACACATTTGTGCTTTCTTCCCTGCCACCACGTCTCCGTGGGAGGAGCTCCCCAAATAAATCTGAAAGAAAATACATTACCCTCCGACAAAGCACTCTTGAAAACTCACCTCTGCTGCAATGTCTACAAAACACTAGGCAGTTGATGTGCTGTAACTGTGGCTTATTACATTAATCAAAATTGTATAATTCTTGTGCTTCCCCATCTGTTTGCTGTATCCATCAGTTGTCTTTCATTTTATACTTAGATTGTAAGCTCTTCAGGGGAGGGCCTGTCTTTCATTAAGTGTCTTTGTGTCTATGTGTCCAGTACAATGGGACCCCAATGCCTGTTTAGGGCCCCTAGAGAGTACTACAATTCAAATAATAGATAATAATTATCATAAATAGAGAGGTAATTTTCATCCCAGGAAACTAAATTAGATTCCTGCATCTTAGGTAAAAATATCTGTGTTTGTCAAATGTGCATCACTATTCATTAAAACTGTGTAAATGTGTATACGTTCAGCTCAATGGGAAAGTAAGCCAATCTTCTCCTCTACATTCCTTGGTGATGATGGTATCTTCAAGGGGAAGATAACTGGCCTGTCTCCCATCTGTGGCAACTTTAGGGGCCACTGTCCTTCTACCTCTGGAGAAGACTAGGGCTACCATTTTTCTCTGAGCTTCCCAATCTTCATTCCCCTCATGGAAATTCTTCCCTTTTGTTTTCCCATCTCTGTCATCCTTTGTGAACTCTTCCAACTCTGTCTATTTCCCCGCTTCTTAAGGTCAATTAGCTTCATTTTCCCCATCTTCTGTTTCTTCTCCCTCCAGGTTTTGTCCTTTGCTGGTCTCGCCACACCCTTCCCCAAATCTTGATTCTACAAGCAAGAAGATGACTCTGCTGACCTTGCTATTGCAACTGTTTTGCTACTTAGTTCCTCTGGGCCAGTTGAGATGCTCCATCTCCCAGGATACCCCTCACTGTGCTCAGTCCTTTGGCAATTCGCCCTTTCTTGATCCATCTTCACACTCTGTCCTCACCGAACTACCAGCCAATGAAGACCAGGTAAGTATGATCTCCCACCTTTCCACTACCCAAAGGAAGAATTGACGTTGCCTGCATTAGTTATCTGCAGGTGAAGACTTTAAAAAGACAAAACCAAACCCAGAAAGCAAAAGTTTTGGTGGCCAGGCAACAGAATTCTGAAATTCTCAGCAGTGAGGCCAGAACATAGTCTGGAAAGCAAGAGGTTAGGCAGGTCTGTCTCAACCTCTAGGTCAAAGATGGGGATGTAGACAATGCCGGCAAAAAAACCCCTTTATTATAGTTAATAGCTCAGACTGAAATTCTTCAGTTTATTCTATTGACTGAGTAGCAGATCTTAAACCTGATGATAACAATCAGATAGATGCCATGCAGAATGTCAAGCTTTGCTCCAGTGATATAATAACAACCAGAGGAACAGTAATGTTGCTACTCAGAGAGGAGATTTCACATAAGAGGTTGACATCCGTATGTGTGCATGGTATATTTCCAGTGTTGATGGGATGGTTACTTCATTTATTTACTGATTAAAGTTCCAATATAACTCCTATTGAAGTCAATGGAAATACTCTTGTTGACTTCAGTGATATTTATAGTAATAGTAATATATGGTGTGAATTATTGTTATTCCCTCTATGGAATAATGTTGCTTTGTTGGTGATCATATAAATGAATCATACTAATTTGGCATAATTTGGACATTTCTGCCCACTTCAGATTTTCACACTTATTAAGATACTTGCATATGTGTCTGTGATTTGCCTTCAAAGATGCTGTTCCACAGTGACATCCAAAGATGATACATATATCACAAAACCTATCCACTTTCCCTTTCATAATGCCAAACTGTGAAAATTACCACTGCGCCTTTTTCAGCCAGTTTATTTCTATTGAGGATTTGCCTTCCTGATCAAAGCCCATTGGAGTCAATGAAAGTCTTGAACTGGATTTGGATCAGGACCTTAATGGGAAAATGACGTTTAGACAACTGGCAATGATTTGCCATGTCATTGCTTTAGACATGATTATGAATTATAAATTGAAATGTCAGTGATCTTGTCTTAGTCCTGATTGCATAATCCACTCAACTTTTTAAGGCATGGTCAAATAAACTTCCTGGAACTAGAAGAGAATAGAACAGAAATCTTGGTCCCATTGAAGTCAGTGGGAGTTTTGCCATTGACTTCAGTTAAGCCAGGATTTCACCACAGAATTTTACATGAATCCAGAAAACAATGGGGCACATGCGGCCTCTCTTGATTCTCAATTCTCCCTCTCTTAAACATCATCGTCGTGGTTACAGCACCCACATCCGTACTCCCACTAAAAGCCCTGACATTTTGAAGATAGCCCTGAGGGCCTGAGAAATCCCCAAAATATGCCTGAGCTTCTGAGGTTCCTTGAACACCAGGAGGGGTGCAGGGGGAAGGGTTGGATGAGCAAAGAGAACCAGGTATGTGGGGGGAGGGGTTAGAAAGAAAGTTAATAGGGTTGGCAAATAGAACCAGGGTCTGGGACAGGAGTACCAAGGAAAACTGGGTAGGAGAACAGAGCAGCTGTGGAAGTGAGAAGAAATGGGGTAAGCCAGGGAAGGTAAGTAGTTTGTATGATGAGTTCTCTCCCTTACTTTGTGCTCCATGGTCTGTTTGTTGTATCCAGCTGTCGCCTGTTGTCTCATACATAGATAGTATGCTCTTCCATGGACTGTCTTTTTGTTAGATGTTTGTGCAATCCCTAGAGCAATGAGGGCTGGCTGCTGTAGGCACTAATTCAATACAAAGAATAAGAATAATAGCTAATGAGGAGACTTAGAAGATAAGGGATTATTACCTTAGAAAGAAATCAAAAGGGACCATTATAAAAGTTTACAAAATAATACATGGGATTGAGAAAGTAGTTCAGAAACTTCTGTTGTCTCTGTCTTCTAACACAGAAACAAGGGGACAGTCAATTAAATTAAAAGGTGTCAGATTCAAAACTGATAAAGGAAATACTTTTACACACAATTTGTAATTAGACTTTGGAATTCATTGGCATAGGAAGTCGATGTAGCTAAGAACTTAGCAAGATTCAAAAAAATAAATTGGGTATTTATATGGATAACAACAATAGCCAGAATTCATCATAATTAATTATAACAAACATTTTCTGGAAAGGGTATTAAATGTCATTCTTCTGTGTTTAAATCGATCTCTATTAACGATCAGGATGAGACATAATTGTGGGCATATTATCAAATATCAATCTATTGTAGTGTTCTTATACCTTCCTCTGAAACATCTGCTACTGGCTACTTTTAGAGAGAGGATAGTGGACTAGATCAATCTCCAGTCTGATCCAGCATGGCAATTATTGTGTTTCTTGAGAAAGAAAACAGAGTATGCAAGCCCTATTCCTGAGGAAAGGGGGAGTGGGAGAGGGATAGAGGAAGAGAGCAGGAAATAACAACAGAGATCCTATCAACTCTTAGCATTTATACACCCATCACCTCTTCATCAGAGAGAGAGAGAGAGAGAGAGAGAGCAGGAGACTGGAATTACAAGAAAAAAATACGGTGACAAGGAGAGAAAAGAAACCTGATCAAAGAAAAATAAACCTCAGGCAGAAGTAAAAGAATGGGAAAAGAAAAGCAAGAATAGAGACAGTGTCACAGTAAGTTCACTTTATTTTTACCTTATTCATATTCTAGCTTTACATTTAGGAGTGGTCCTCAAAGATGTGATTCATTGATCTGTATTTTTTAGAAAAATATTATTGATGATCATTTTTCTTTGCCTTGGAATATGCCTACAATTATTTGCCTAGTATACCACCAATATACCCAAGAGATGGACCCTGATCTCCATTCTATTTTATTGTATTTCTGTAGAAATCTAGACACACACACACACACACACACACACACACACACACACACACACAGGAACATTGGTTTCTGAATTCTAAAGTAACCCATGTGCTAAACAAAAAAAGGTTGTTGTATAAAATGTTTTTGGAAAGTATGTAAATTATGCTCATAAAAACAGAGAGTTAGCAAGAAATGGATGAACCACTATGGATAAAATAGGAACCAAACCAAACATTTTTTTAAGGTTTGAAAATCTTTTAGGTTTTTTTTCTCTTCTGCTTTCCAAGCACTTTTTTGAATTCTGGTTTCATCCATAACACTGTGAGAATCATTATTCTCAGTTTATTTCTGACCCATCTGAACCCATAACCAGCTGGAATCTCACATGAAAGACTGATCTCATGCGATTTCCAGCCTCTTTTAAAGATGCATTTTTCTGCAGCCTCTCATTTCTGGGAGGTCAATGAGGATGCTACTTTCTGGTGTGAGGCTGGTCAGTGTCACCATATACCGTATGTTTGCCTGAATGATTACTTCTTTCTGATACCGAAGTGCCTGAATTTTATTCTGTATACTAGGTTAGGTCAGGTTGGTGGTTCACACACCTCCTAACTTCATAATCACCTTCCAAATTTAAGCAAAAAGCACCTATGCAACCAGAAACTGAAACAAGGTGTGGAAAGGAGAAGTGTCAACTGAATGAAAATCAAATGGACCCAGTCGAAATGGTGCTCTGCTCTATTATCTTCAGTATAAAAATATCAGCCATTCTGTCTTCACAAATTATTTGGCTGCTGGATGGGGCAGCTGAATCTACATTATTTGCCATTCCATTTCTCAGACAAAAGTTGGGTCCTCTTTCTCTAAGACAACTGCTTCACAAATTCAGGTCTGTCCTGAAACATTCAGCTGCTGTATTACACCATTCCCATCAGAGCTTTCCCTCTGCACTTTCCCAGCACTGCTACCACATAAATGGATGCAGAGACATTTTTGCACACACTCGATTGGTCTACAAAAATTAGTAAAAATCTTAACAATAAACTCAGACTTTAGTGAGACCCTACATCAGAGATGGCTGTTGATTAATTTACAGTCCCGCCTTCTTCTCTTCTACTTAGTGTCTGTCTGTGTTCTTATACCCGGTCCATCAGCAATTGAGTACCTATTAACTGACAGTGTTTTGTCACAGAAAAAGCACTTCAGCCCCCAGATTTCAGGTGATTGGATAAGTTTTCAATCAGCAACCAGACTTAAGGGACATTTAGCAAAATTAAATCTCCACAATGTTTAAGATTTGCTCACCATTTTTAAAAAATGTGTTAGGGAGCCCCATTAAAATTCGAAACTTTAAGGTTATGAGTCTGTGACAGCATGTATCAAAATCCTTATGGACTTGCATCCAGTCGGATTGGGATGCATGTGTGTATTTTGGTTTGTTGGTCTATTTTCTATGCAAGATATGATATGTAAAAGCAGGAAAGAGTCCTGTGGCACCTTATAGACTAACAGATGTATTGGAGCATGAGCTCTCGTGGGTGAATACCCACTTCGTTGGACATGACATGCACCTGACTGACTCCTCATTGAGGCACACACCTTCCATAGCTTTGTATCAGCCTACTGCACTATAGTCATTAACCATTTAGATTACTATGTATGGATTTATTCATTCATGTTCATAAGAAGCTAATTGAAATCTCCTTCAGGATAGGTTTAGATGGTAACAATAACTAATAATACTTTACACTCTTATAGTACCCATCCATGCAAGGATCTCAAAGCACTTTGAAAATGCTTAGAAATTAAACACCACAACACCCATGTAAGGCAGGTACTTATTATTATCATTACCAGCCAGGAAAACAGAACACAGAGTAATTAAGTTGCTCAAGGTCACACAGGAAATCTGTGGTAGACTTAGGAATAGAACATAAAGATTCCCTAACTCCTAATAATATCAATCATCATCCTATAATCATAAAATTATTTTTAAATCATGTTTATACTTTTACTTCACAATATATCCATTGTATACAACTGAAGAGTTTTTACAGAGCTATGAACTGTATGTCATACAGAGCTGTATGTTTTACAGAGCTATGAACTGTATTAGCTTAAAATGTCACTCAGTAAGTTAACGAAGATCATTAAGGTATTTGAACATGCTGCATTTAAAAAGTATAGATATGTTGATCTATGAAACAGCATACATATCTCCTCAAAATAAGAATTCTATATATTTCCTATTTGTTAAGTACCTAATCATGTATCTAGAAACAAGAACCATATATCCTGGAAAATGTTGATTTTCATGATTCCATTCCAGTTCCCACATTGACTTCCCTTGGGAAATCCGCTAGAGGTGGAAAGGGACATGTCAGAGAGAGCAATTTTTCCTGGCTCCATTCCCTATTCCACACCCTTCTCTTCAAAACCTGCAGATGCCCAACCACATGTTGTTTGCATGGAGGGTCTTCCCAGGGCTCAGGAGAAAGGAAAGTATTCCACGTCAGCTCTGTTCTCTCTTTTCTTAGAATGATAGAATATTAGGGCTGGAAGAGACTCAGGAGGTCATCTAGTCCAATCCCCTGCTCAAAGCAGAACTAACACCAACTAAATCATCCCAGCCAGGGCTTTGTCAAGCCGGGCCTTAAAAACCTTTAAGGATAGAGACTCCACTACCTCCCCAGGTAACCCATTCCAGTCCTTTACCAACATCCTGGTGAAATAGTGTTTCCTAATATCCAACCTAGACCTCCCCCACTGCAACTTGAGACCATTGCTTCTTGTTCTGTTATCTGCCACCACTGAGAACAGCCGAGCTCCATCCTCTTTGGAACCCCCTTTCAGGTAGTTGAAGGCTGCTATCAAATCCCCCTTCTCTTCTGCAGACTAAATAACCCCAGTTCCCTCAGCATCTCCTCATAAGTCATGTTCCCAGCCCCCAATCATTTTTATTGCCCTCTGCTGGACTCTTTCCAATTTGTCCACATCCCTTCTGTAGTGGGGGGGACCAAAACTAGACACAATACTCCAGGTATAGCATCACCAGTGCAGAATAGAGCGGAATAATCACTTACCTTGATCTGCTGGCAATGATCCTACTAATACAGCCCAATATGCTGTTGGCCTTCTTGGCAACAAGGGCACACTGCTAACTCATATCCAGCTTCTCATCCACTGTAATCCCCAGGTCCTTTTCTGCAGAACTGTTGCTTAACCAGTCAGCCTCCAGCCTATAGTGGTGCATGGGATTCTTTCTTCCTAAGTGCAGGACTCTGCACTTGACCTTGTTGAACTTCATCAGATTTCTTTTGGCTCAGTCCTCCAGTTTGTTTAGGTCACTCTGGACACTGTCCTTACCCTCCAGCATATCTATCTCTCCCCCCAGCTTAGTGTCATCTGTGAACTTGCTGAGGGTGCAATTCATCCCATTCATCCTATCATCATTTCTGCTAGTCCTTTTCATTCTTTCCCCTACTCCTTTGCTCCCCTCCCACTGAACAGTGGATGGGTGCCTACAACTCTTTGTTATCATCTGCCATTGGTCAGTTTACATTATAGTCTTCATTCAATAGCAGAATAACACATATGCATAAACTAAAGGGAGGGGCTGATTTGCACAGCTCTTCTCTCAAATATCTTGTTCTTTCTTCCTTGCCACTCTTTAAGAACTGTACAGCCTCCCTGAACTGATCCATAAGGGCTGCTTGTTGTCCCTTCAAGTCCCTTCTCAAGACCACTTCTGCCATAAGAAACTAGCCAAAATATGAAGTCTGAAAGGAAGCTAAGGGATAACTGAGGAAAGTCAATATTTATTTAGCTGTGTAATTATCCATCTAAATATACACCTATATATATATATTTATAGCAACTATATATTCATGTATACAAAACATTGTATATATTTCATTGTCTCCTTCTCCCCAGCCTTTATGTGTTATTTATCTTCCTAGACAGTAAACTCACTGAGGCAGAGACCATGAATAGTTCAGTTTTCAGAAGGCCTAGAACAATGGGACCCTGATCTTTATAATATAATACAAATAATAAATAAATGCTAATAATTTACATACATAAAAAGGCCAAATTCTGTCTGAAGAAATATATGCTCTGTTTGAGTCAAAAGAAGTTGCACTTGTGTATCTGAGCACAGAATCTGGCCCAAAGCCCACTTGTAACTAAGCCCAGCATGTGAGGACAAATAGAGCCCATTGTCTATTGAAAGCTTTTTATTTTTTCTTTGTTTTTTTCTAGGACATGAATTATATCAACTGAAAAATGGAGCTTTCCTTCAGCATAAAATGCTTGATATTCAGATTTTTTTTCATCCCTTAGGAGGTTTTTCTAGCCCTGGTTTAAAAGACTGTAGAGACAAAATAATAATAACCTACATCAGTTCCACCCTGGGAACTATCCAAGGGGAAAAGGTCAATGCATTGCAGAAAACTCTCTGAGGAACTCCTCACAGAGTTCCCCCTAAATCATTTCATCAGGCAGAAGGGGCAGAGTATTTTCCCTCTGACTAAAGTTCCCACAGGATCATCTGGAGGCCCTGTGCCTTCATTCCACCTCCAAAGTCCCTTGTGTGTTCCTTCAGTTCCCTTGCAATATGGTTGCACTGAATTTCCCCCAGCTGCTGCTGCCGCCTCTCAGAGCAGCTTTTCCTTTAAGGCCAGAGTAGCCTGCAGAAGTTAATGCAGCCTCAGACTACATTAACTCTCCACCTACTTTTCTTCAGGGCTATAAAAGGAAGGTATGCTTCTCTCTAGGGTCTTCCTCTCCTGCCTGCATCCTGTCCCCTCTCTGGCCCCACAGGATAGATGATGGAAGGGCAGTGCCATGGATGAGGCTTACTCTGCCACACTTCCAAGTGGAAAAGGGAAGGGGGTCCACATGGAGGACCAAATGATTTAGCCCAATGTTTGTTTGCTGCTGCTCCTCTTAGATACATTTCCATGTGAAATATCCCTATTTAGGGCTTTAGAAGGAATCGGACAACATTTTACTACAACTACTCATAGCCCTCTGCTTTGGTTTTGAGTGGGGCTGATTAGATCCTAAACAGGAATTGATTTGAAAGTGTCAACTGTTACTGGCTAGCTAAGCCTGGCCAGTTACAAGATGAACTCAACAGCCAATACCCCAACATTGACTTTGATCTCCTGGATGCTTCATGTCATTACATAAGGTCTAGCAGAGCTACACCAAAAATTCTGACCTTGCCTGATTTCACATAAATGTATAGTCTGTGTTACTGGTCTTGTTATTTTCATTCTCTTTCATTCCCAAACACAAAAACAAAGAGTTAAGTTTTATTCATTCTTGCAGCAAACCCCCACTAGAAGGAAAGAAGGGAATTAAGGAATGTGAGGGAATCTAAAACAACAGTTGAATGCTTGGCAACAGTCTATATGATTTGATGCTGTTTTACCAACATTTAATAACATTGTGGAGAGAATAAAGCATCAAATGAGCAGTTGTTTACTTATTATTTTCAACTGCAGTGTTCATCTGATACATATTACAGGGCTCGAATGTAACCACAGTCATGGCTAGGAGATGCACTTCACTGTGAGCCTGTGGGAGGTCTTGTGCTTGAAGACACTGGAGTATTTTGCTTTTAAATGCTCTGTGTTTAAAAAAAAAGAGTTATGGGATTTAATTATAAATTGGTGGTCTGCTGGCTTTTTTCAGTCTGAAGTTGCACTGTATGCTTGCTCACTCGTTCGCTCTCCAGTGTTCTTCTGCAGAAGATTTTGTTAGGCACGTACATCCATTTCAGAATCTAATCATAGACAACTTAAATCTTTCCAACAGTACCCACATTAGTAATTGCAAAATAATAAACATAACAAAATTCAGATTAATAGGGCATCCAGTGTAACTCCTATTGAGGGGAGAGTCCTCTGGAATTCTAAGCATAATAGCTCTATGTTTATTTCTCAACCAACAGCATAATGTGACTGATTTACAAGAGTTTAACTCAAGTGTTAATCTGACAGTGACGGAGAGCTTCTCACTGGCAGAATCACTTACACTATCATATTAGTTGCCTCCTCTATTAAAGCAATGTGTTCGATAATTGGAATGCTTTTATGTCTAGTGGTTCTGACAAGGCTCTCTTTAGGTCACATATGGGCGGTCTAGCTTGCTGCACAGCTGAACAGTGGCAAATAATTTAAACTGAGAAAGTATTGTTCTCCCTCATATTGTGGAGCAAGGGCAGTTCAAGGAAAGTAAGGCTCTGCACTGGCTACCTGCTGATATGTAGTAAAATAAGATGGACATGATACTGGGTTGGAAGTACAATTAAATCTATTTTGCACCAATGTGTTGGTGGACAGATGACTTTCCACATGGCAGAGCTTTATGATCTTTAAGGTAGACTGAACTAATAGATTGGTGTGGAGCGCACTGAAGTTACTAAGGATGAGAAAGCAAGCAGCAGTACATTTGAACTACAGGTTTCTCATATGCTCCACGTCATGCTGAGTTTTTATAGCTCCTGGCTTTCAAAAAGCCTGTTTCAAAGAGGTTTGCGCTAGACTGGGCATGCAGTTTTGCTCTGCAGATATTGTCGCTACCGATTTAGTGGAATGCAATTAGGAAGCCTAAATTAAGTGGTAATGGAGAACCAGCTCTTGAAACTGGGGTTTCCACGGCAACCACTGCTTACAATACAGCCTTCAGTTAGTTTTCCCACTTTATCTGCAAAATGCACAATTGAGCTTTAAAACAGCTTTGTGCTGAAAAGCGCACTGTAAACAACTGTTTGCAATGAGAGTTTTACTCTGTCTTTAAATACAACAAGCTATCAAATAAAATTTACTTGTCCACGCTAATAAAAAAAAATCCATGCAGTGCAACACAATAAAGGGTCCAGAAATTATTATTCACTTTCCAATTTTATATATAATACAGAAAAAGTCAATTTGTCTTGTAATTCTCCCTTAATTTTAAGTCACAAAACTCTCTATATATACCATCAACCCTTTATGAGAGGCATTTGGCATTTCAGTGCAAATACTGTATTTATGGCAATAGTAGATTATGCAATTAAATAGTGCCTTTTACAATGATATAAACTAATCATGTGTTTTCCCAGTGTTTCTTTCACATCTCATATTTTCATATTTTATGACAAAGCAGAGTTATTCTCTTTCTGGATTAGGAGACACTCTGCATTGCTTTAAGAAAAAATTCTTCCTCTTGTCCTCGATGCTCTGATGTGTACTGTCCTTTCTGTTGCATAATTTGAGTTCTGGGTAGTGGCACTGCCTAAGTTGTGTATCTTATTTTTGTCATAACTAGACTAGGAAATGTCTTCAAACTTTTCTATCTGTTCATGTATAACCTTATGTGACTAAATATATGTAGCATAAGACAAAATGAAAAGGACACTACTGAGGTAGTTTTAATGATATGTATTTTGCTGATGATAAATTCCTTAAAACTGAATATTCAAACTGCAATATATTTTTTTACTAAATTATTTTATACCACTGTGAACCATTAGGCCCTGGGTTAATATTGTAGGGTTATTTGTAAGTGGCAGGTGATTGGCATTAATGTATTTTGTTTGTTTGTTTGTTTGTTTTCATTCCTGAAGCATTTGTTTGAAACAAAAGATAATCACAGAGAAAGTATTTCATGGACTTTGCCAAGACAAGTTAGGAAAAATATGTCAAGGAGGTCACATTTTGAGCCTACTAGTCTTGATGGTATTCCTTTTAAATAGCATTTGTTGAAAAAAGTAAGCCTGCTTAAAGATCTTACAGTTAGTCAGAACACACCTATTTTCTCATCTCAGATAAAATCCAGCATTCAAAGCAGCTTGCAGTGTTTCAGGGTTGATGCACTGCATGTGTTGTAGTAGTCACAGCGGTGGAGGCAGAGAGAGAGAAAGGGAAAGAGAAAGTGAGTGGTGCTGGTGCGTTTCACTAATGAGTCTGTGAGTCAGAGGACTATGTCTTGGCATCAGCAGTCATGTCTGAATCTAGATTTGATATAGTCTCTATAGGCTTTGAATATGCCAGGCAGGGAAGCTTGCCCTTCACAGTAAGGGTTTACCTTCAGCAATGGTGGTCAGACTGCAGGAATTCAGCTCTGTTCAAAACAGTCTGTTCTGTGCTGACCTAAAGCAGAATTAGGAGGCGGGGGGTTGTAGAAAAGTTCATATCTCTTCCACACTGTTCTGTTACTAATGGGAGTTACTACCAGTAATGGTTAGGTAATAAAATATACATCTGTAGAGAATATACAAGGTGAACAAATCAAAGAACCAAGTAATAAAAATGATGTATATACCAATATATAATATTACTTGTGAAAACTGCTAAAGAAACACTTCCTCTTCCTTGTATGAGAACTTTCGGTAAAGCTAAATCAATGAATTAATAGGGCTATTTGTAAAGTTATTTTTCTTATAAGACTGTTATTTAGGAATCAGTGTGAAATTATTCAAAATGATAATTTCCTTAATGATTTTTGTGACATAAATTATCCTGGCTCAACACAACCAGCTAGGAGGCAAGAGGAAAGATTGACTTGGTTGTCTTCCTCATTCTTACACAAAATCTGCTCATTTGGACTGATATCAAATTTAAAAGAAACAAATTCTTGGAAGAAATGCAGAATGCCAGCATGTACAGGACTTTCACAGGGCATCTCGTTTCAACACTGTCTGTATTTTATCGAGGCACAAAAGGATACATTGAAATTATTTTGCTCTGGCAACAGTGTATATTGTGATGTGTATGCATTCAATTGCACTTGACAAATCTTTGGGGCAAAGAAAATGGTCTAATGTAAGGAAATACCTCAGCATATTCTAAAATGACATTTTTAGACCAAACGTGTTCGATTGATTTGCCTTCACCAGAGATCCCATTTGAATCCAGGCCAGTGATAAGTATGGAAGCAGCCTCACACTGAAGGTCCTATAGAGTCAGCAGTACTTCCGATGGTATTTCCTGCACTGCAGAGTTCTATACCTAACTGTACAAATAGCTCCACATGGCATTCTGATAGTGTGCCAGGGAATTTTATGATCACATGCCAAGTATGGTTGTCGGGTTCCACTCCACTGCAGTGTGTGTATATGTGTGTGGTTTGAGCTAACTTCAGACTGAGTAATTACCATAATCCAAACAGGGTCTTTACCATCTTATTTGCATTCAACCAGCAGTGCTGTTTTTATCAGCACCACTACTGAATTGTTGCAAAGTTTTAACTATCTTGATAACTCTTTTTTTTTTTTTTACTTCATTCTCTTTTTCCTCAGCTTGTATTTGGATTTCAGCAATCATCCATGTATGGCAGCAACCACAATTCTGGAATGAGAAAAGTTTGCTTACTCTTTCTTCATATCACAATAATTTATGGTATCCAGGATCCAAAGACAAATATTTCAGTTTTCAATAATTAATGTCTAATATTTTTCTCAGTAAAAGTAGTTCAAACCCATAACATTTTAGGTCCTGGTCCTGCAAACACTTACACAATGGAGAAGCTTTACACATGGGAGTAGCATCATTGAACTCAATGACCCTACTCGCATTCACAAAGCTACACCAGTACGTAAGTCCTGCAAGACAGGAGCCTTAGTTGTCATGTTTTCTATATTTCAATAATTATTTGATTTAGGATTAGTAAAAGTGTATCTTGTTACTTATATTTGCTCTCGCTCAAATGCTCAAGAATTTTCAGTATTTAAATACTAATGTTTGGCAATATTTAAATTCACATTTAAACTTTAAATATAACCATCTATTTTCAGAAATCATTTCTCCGGAAGTATTGCAGCTAAATAATTCTGGGGGAAAAATAATATTATTCAAAAATCTGTGAAGGTTCTTTCATGCTATTTTTAAAACATTTAAGAATATTTTTCTCTCTAATTAATGTGGATTAAAATTCAGTCAGGTACAAACTTTAATAATTGGGCGTGGGGGAGTAGGCTTTAAAGGAAACTGGTCTATGTTCTGATTACATAAAAAATGGTTTCTAGTCATTTTCTTTTTTCAGGTGAAGTAAACATCTTAAAAATAAGCAGAATAAATATGTTTGTAAGCACAATATATGAGAATTGTAAGTAGCTGCTCCTTTTGCGTGAGGTTCCATGCATCAAATTACATCTAACTGCTACCAAACAGTGTGCTTCTTGCCTCTTCTTGTGAAAGGTAAACAAATGTAATATAACACTCATAAGACATTCGTTTTGCTATAATTTTCCCTTTACGTACTCCTTACCCCTGCTTTCTTTTAAAAAAGTAAAAACAAAAAACAAAAAAAACCTTCAAGGTAAGAATCATTAGGGATTGCTCTTTAAATCCAGCAATCTATGCACACTACTAAGAATCAATGCTCTGTAAGCTGTCTGGTGTTCTGCAATAAATTCTAGCTTTTATAGACTTTTCCTGGACCAGGTAGCTGCTAATGCTACAGAAATTGATTATTTGTGGTGTTCTTATCACTGCTTAAAATATCTAATTGCTTTTTCTCCACAGATTTGGATTTGGCTTGCTTGATGGTGGACGATTAATGAAGGAAGCCCTAACTGGACAAATGTTGGTCTCCCGAGACCATGTGATGTTGATAACAGATCTGATCTGAATGAGTTGAATCAGATTTGATTTTGATAGAATTTAAAGGCACACGGAAGACACATATACCAGCTCTTTATCTAAATCTGTTGTGTTTCAAAAGTTTATTTCCAGGAAGTCTTAAACTTCTCAGGGAGGCTGCTCTAAGGTACAATGCTGTTATGTGTGTTAGACTGTTTTTTTTAACCAGCTTTGTCTAGTATTGACTTTATTCGTTATTACTTGCCCAAACTTCAGTGCTCACCTACAATTCATTGCTGTATTACTCTTCCTATAGATAAATTACTGTATTCTGGTTTTAAAAACTGATAAAAATAAGGTTTAAGGTAAGGAAATAAACACATCCCTTCATAGACTAATGAAATGGCTGCATTTAATGTGATAATGGGATGTTGCAACTGGGTGTTTTCAGATCCAGGATGGAAGCCTTCTCTAAAATCAGCTAATCCACAGATAAAAAGCTAAATGCAATTGCTGCTACTTTACATACTATTTTGTGCTCCCCGAGAGTCTGTTAACTGCACATTAGACCACTGAATGTCATATTTCTTCTTTACAGGATCATTCCATTACCAACAACTATGCCATTAATTCATGTGAAAGCAAATATGAAATGGTTCTCCATTGCATAAACAATCACAAAAATCAGTCGCTATAATATTCAGTGCCTACTCTGAGTGCAAAATTCAGCTCAACCTCAACTATGGAGTCAAAGCCAGCTATTCCTTAGTTAGAATTCTCAGAACTCCGGAACATATAAACCAAAGGGAATGATATGATTTCCTTTTTCAAAACATTTGGTTCTGACTCTTCCTAGGATAGATGTCTTATGTGTAAAGATTGTGCTCAATGGTGCCTCTGACCTTCCCTCCACATAAGGGGAAATATACAACCACAGGTTTCTGGACCCATTTTAGGGTTGGTAGTAGGATCTCATCCACAGGTGAGATGATGTTATTTTTCACAGACTTATTAGGTCAAATTCAGAGTTAGAAGAAGACCATTCCAGCTAATGAAATTACACCAAGAAGATCTTTACTCATCTGAATTTCAGGATTCATTTCACCTTTGCACTCTGTTAGATGCAAGTCACAGAATGCCAGTCTGTGTTCTTCATAGGTTATTCTCACTGGGGAAATAACTTTCCACTTACTGAGGTTCCCTGGAATTCTTCCATATGGAAGAGGGAGGAATTTCCCCTCCCACCCTCCATCCCCGTGAAAAGAGGCTGAAGGTTCACCCCCCTATACTGTAGATTGTCAGGGTCCTTTAGTAGTGGGAGCCATATAAGTTTCTAAAATAGATCCATATGCATGGCTGCAGAAGGGACAGGTTGGAAGAGTGCAGGGATGGCTACGCACCACAGAATTGTCCATCCTGCAGGGATTCCCTACCTAAGCTAAGGCTGACTTACAGCTTTATGGGATGGAGGGTTCTCCCAGAAGGGGCAGAGTTTGGGAGTAGTAGCAGATGGAGGCCTTGGGAAACACAGATCCCCAAAACCACATGGGGGTGAGGGGATCGATTAATTTGGAGGCAATGCTGTTCTCTTTTCCCTTCCTGAGATGATGATGCCAGGGAATCTCTAGGAGGGGAACTTTTCAATTTCCAGTCTCCAGTGCAAGTTAATCCTGTGTTCTGAATATTTTGTATGGTATAACGAACACCTCAGACTGCTTTTATAGACCTGATGTCACTGCCCATCATCAGGGAAGAGAAATGTCTTCCATTTTAGGACACATTTGGCAATATATTTGCTGAACTTTTTCCTTTCCTTCCCTCATATACAGGCCAGACCATTCCTGCTTTTACGCATCATACAGTGAAAACTTTCTTGTCTGTTTGAACCCACATGAATCTTCCTTGATTCTGCTTCTTAACCATCCTCGTTGTATGTAGTGCTAATTACTTAGGTATTTTAGATACAGGCTGATTATTAAGATTAATAAAGTTGAGTGACGTTCTTTTTCAAAGTTGCAAAATGAGTTTGTTACCAACTAATCCTCTTCTCAATATAGTATTTACCTTAGGCACTTGGAGGTGTGATTAATTAGCGTGATTAATTAAACTACAAGTCATGGTCTCCTTATTTTTTTCTTGTCACATAACATGTAAATAAGGGGACACTCAGTGAAATGAAATGGCATGAGGTAGTACATTTAGATGCAATAAAAGGAAATACTTTGTGCGTATGGTGAGCTTGTGGAATTTACTGCTACAGGTGGTCGTTCAGACAGATATGGTTACTAGGTGAAAAGGAGCATTTGCTAATTTTATTAACATAATTAATGGGCCCAATCCTGTATTCCTTGCACACCTAAGACTTATGCTAACTTTAATGGGAGTTCTGGGTGTGCAGGGAATAAAAGTTAGGGTCCTATTTGTTGCTGTATTAGCTAACAAAATAAGAGAAATCAGTGCTTAGGCTTCTGTGTACAAGCTAATCACCTGAGAGAGTCAGGAAGGAATTCAGTTCTCCATAGACAACAGCATAGCACAATTGGCTTGGCCATTAGTTGTTAGTTTCCTTTCCTTTGCTTCCTCTAAAGCAGTGTTTCTCAAACTGAGGTTGCCGCTTGTGTAGGGACGATTTGTTACCTGCTCCGTCTGCAGGTCCGGCCAATCGCAGCTCCCACTGGCCGCAGTTCGCTGCTTCAGGCCAATGGGAGCTGCTGGAAGTGGCGGCCAGTATGTCACTTGGCCCGTGCCGCTTCCAGCAGCCCCCATTGACCTGCAGCGGCAAACCGCAGTCAGTGGGAGCCGCAATCAGCCGGACCTGCAGATGGGGCAGGTAAACAAACCAGCCCGGCCCGCCACAAGCTACATTTCCCTACACAAGCGACAACCCCAGTTTGAGAAACAATGCTCTAAAGCATCATATACTGGCCATTGCCATTTTACTGAAGTATATGGTTTGGGCTTCTATGTCAAATCTTCTCTTTCTGTGACATATATGTACACACACACATAAATATATATATCTACACACACATACAGAGAGAGAGGGAGAGAGGGAGAGAGAAAATAGGTTGAGATTGAGACATTCATCAATGATGAATTATGGTTACTGTAAAGGTGTGACTGTGTCATGGATGCCCCCTCACGGCAGCTTTGCAAATGGCCTCTTCTCTCAGGTTCTCTCAGTTCCCCAGATAAACTCTGTACAGCCTTATTGTTAAAAGTCCCACTACTATAAATAAAAATCCATCTAGCACAGTCCAGACAGTACATTCATCCCAACAGTCCAACATCAAATACGGCTCTGGCATCTCTCAGCATCCCCTTAGGTACAGCTCCAGTGTCTCTCACCAGTCCTCATCTCCACTCTGTTTCCTTCCAAAGTAGGGTTCCATCTTCTGCTGTAAACATCAGTAGGCTCACTCCTCCATCATTCCCTAACCTTCAGCCCTCTCAGAGAGCCAGTAGGCATCTCCCTCTGCTGCTGTCAGCCTCCAGCCCTCTCTGGCCATGGGGCGGTACAGGTGACCCTCTGACTGCCTTCTGCTTTCTCCATCCTGACCTGGCTCCCCTATTCAACCAGGCAACTTTGACCGTTCACTCCATCAGGCGCATCCTCTTCCTGAAGCTCTCAGTCCAGCTATGCTCTTCCTCTGAGCTCTCTTTACTCTGAGGGCTCTCTCTCTTTCTAAACGCTGGGTTCTGAACTCTCCCACTAAGCTCTCGCTCAGGATCCTGGCCTCTGAACTCCTTTTGCTGGCTTCCGAACTCTCATTCATAACTCCCAGAGGCAGCTCCGTCCCCATCCTCAAACTAGGGTGCACCTGGAACAGGAGCATTAAACCCAATTTCATTTGTGGGCCAGCTACCCTGTTACAGTCACTAAAGTGAAAACTGTCCATTTCTAATAGTATGAATAAAAATGAGCTTCATAGTCTTTCTTGTTAGCAATATGTGCATTCCTCAGCCATTTCAAAATGGCAGAGGCATGCTATAGTGTAACAGTTAAGCTAAAGAAGCACTTGAATGCCCTGATCTGTTTTTATAGCTGACATATCATTGATTGTTGAGGCTCTTGTTCATTAATGGCAATGACAGGTTACTCTGATTATTATTTATTCAGTCACAATGGTGTGACCTAGAATTAGATTGTATGTAATCCTGTAAAGAACTCAGAATTATGATGGTTAGATATTTTAATCTTTGTAAAGTAAGGAGTCCGCTCATAATCTAATTGCTTTTATTTATGATCATGTTTGTCATTTTACAGAAGAGTTCAGAGTAAGGGGCCTGCCTCTGTTGTTTTGTTCTCAATTCACATTAAAAGATTTTATACCCCCAAAAAATCTTTCTTCTCAATTATGAAATACTTTCCTGATCTCATTAAGCCCAGATAAAAAGATTAAGTGGTGTGTTTGCTTTTTATTTGTGACAATACAAATTAGACACACCTATGACGAACTAATTACTATGTTTATATTTTTTGTACAGAACAAGCTTGTTAATTGTGAACATGAAGAGATGAAGTAAGCAAAAACAAAGAGAAGAGAGGAAGGCCTTGCTGTTATCATTGTCTATGATATTATACACACACGCTATGTGCTAATGTATTCTGTCTTGCTCTCTTCTCCTCCTCCCTTCCCCCACTTTAGGATCAATGGAGGAATAGGGAGGAAGATACACAGATTAGCTAGACATGTTTGTCTACTAATAAGGTAGATTTCAGGTTAAATAAAATCTGTAAAACCAAAACTAATTTTAGGAGATTAAACAAATTTTTAATAGTTGTAGCCTGAAAACACTAGAAACAGAGCTTATTTTCAATAGCTTATTTTAATTTATGACATTGAAACAGGACCAGTATAAGAGCAAGGGCCAGACTGTGAAACCCTTACTCATGTTGAATACTACCTTACCCTTTATATACTCCCAGTGAAGTTATTCATGTGAGTAACTATTCAGTGAGGTGAGTCAAAGGTTCACAATCTGGCTTTAATTTTTATACTAACTGGGTGGTGACTTGAGCATTCAAACACTCATGCAAACTACAGTGTCTTCCAACGCTGTACACTCTGTGTACACATTAAGGCTATAATCAATATCATCTCCTTGATTTTAACCATGGAAGTGTGTGTTTGAAATTACTTACAATTTTAATCATTGTGATTGTAACTCAGTATTGCATCACATTTCACACAAGGAAATGACAACAGTGTAAATCACTTGGAATAACTGCAAAGACAGAAATAACTGTTTTTTTGTCAAAATGGATGAAGTGTATTGGCATTTCAGGAGCTAGGATTAGACACAACGAGAACTATTCATTGTTATCTCCTCTTCCTATCCCTACCACAGCATCTTCTCCCCTTTGCATGCCAAAGTGCAAATGTGGGCTCAAACCTGCACCCTTGGAGTCAATTAGCCTCTTGGCAAGCACCGGGATCCACCTGCTTGCTCAATTTAGAGGACTGGGACCTTGGAGAACATATATGGTTGGTTAGGAACGTGTACACCGCTCATATCCTCCACTCCTCTTCCACACAGTGCATGCCCGTACAGTTTGTACCATTGATTCAGCAAAAATATTCTGATATAGCTAACCTATCTTCCCTTACTCATAGCTTAGCCATACAATATAAACAGAAATGGAACTTTCTATCTGCCTTACATTGTGCTATAGGAAAAGGGCTTCAGAATCATTTCTTTGGGTCAAGAGACAGAAAGAGGCACCCAATCTGAAAGGTGCCTAAAAATCAGGTGCACATGAAGGGGAAAAAGTCTAGTAGAGCAATGGATAAAAAAATGCATTCAGCTCAAAAAGAGGGGGTTCAAAGGGAAGAGAGGGAGCAAGACAAAAAAAGCTATAGAGAAAAATATATAGAGAAGCATTCAGCTTCAGTCTTCACGGCTGAGGATGTTAGAGAGATTCCCAAACCTGAGCCAGCTTTTGTAGGTGACAAATCTGAGGAACTGTCACAGATTGAAGTGTCATTAGAGGAGGTTTTGGAATTAATTGATAAACTCAACATTAACAAGTCACCGGGACCCGATGGCATTCACCCAAGAGTTCTGAAAAGAACTCAAATGTGAAGTTGCGGAACTATTAACTAAGGTTTGTAACCTGTCCTTTAAATCGGCTTCGGTACCCAATGACTGGAAGTTAGCTAATGTAACGCCAATATTTAAAAAGGGCTCTAGAGGTGATCCCGGCAATTACAGACCAGTAAGTCTAACGTCGGTACCGGCAAATTAGTTGAAACAATAGTTAAGAATAAAATTGTCAGACACATAGAAAAACATAAACTGTTGAGCAATAGTCAACATGGTTTCTGTAAAGGGAAATCGTGTCTTACTAATCTATTAGAGTTCTTTGAAGGGGTCAACAAACATGTGGACAAGGGGGATCCAGTGGACATAGTGTACTTAGATTTCCAGAAAGCCTTTGACAAGGTCCCTCACCAAAGGCTCTTACGTAAATTAAGCTGTCATGGGAAAAAGGGAAGGTCCTTTCATGGATTGAGAACTGGTTAAAAGACAGGGAACAAAGGGTAGGAATTAATGGTAAATTCTCAGAATGGAAGGGGTAACTAGTGTGTGTTCCCTAAGGGTCAGTCCTAGGACCAATTCTATTCAATTTATTCATAAATGATCTGGAGAAAGGGTAAACAGTGAGGTGGCAAAGTTTGCAGATGATACTAAACTACTCAAGATAGTTAAGACCAAAGCAGATTGTGAAGAACTTCAAAAAAGATCTCACAAAACTAAGTGATTGGGCAACAAAATGGCAAATGAAATTTAATGTGGATAAATGTAAAGTAATGCACATTGGAAAAAATAACCCAACTATACATACAATATGATGGGGGCTAATTTAGCTACAATAGAGTCAGGAAAGAGATCTTAGTCATCGTGGATAGTTCTCTGAGTCCAGTCCACTGCAGTGCACAGGCAGGGTCAAAAAACGAAACAGGATGTTAGGAATCAAAATATTGGGATAGAGGATAAGACTGAGAATATATTATTGCCCTTATATAAATCCATGGTACGCCACATCTCGAATACTGCGTTAACAGAATGGTCTCCTCACCTCAAAAAAGATATTCTAGCACTAGAAAGGTTCAGAAAAAGGGCAACTAAAATGATTAGGGGTTTGGAGAGGGTCCCATATGAGGAAAGATTAAAGAGGCTAGGCCTCTTCAGCTTGGAAAAGAGGAGACTAAGGGGGATATGATAGAGGTATATAAAATCATGAGTGATGTGGAGAAAGTGGATAAGGAAAAGTTATTTACTTATTCCCATAATACAAGAACTAGGGGTCACCAAATGAAATTAATAGGTAGCAGGTTTAAAACAAATAAAAGGAAGTTCTTCTTCACACAGAGCACAGTCAACTTGTGGAACTCCTTACCTGAGGAGGTTGTGAAGGCTGGGACTATAACAATGTTTAAAAGGGAACTGGATAAATTCATGGTGGCTAAGTCCATAAATGGCTATTAGCCAGGAAGGGTAAAGAATGGTGTCCCTAGCCTCTGTTCATCAGAGGATGGAGATGGATGGCAGGAGAGAGATCACTTGATCATTGCCTGTTAGCTTCACTCCCTCTGGGGCACCTGGCATTGGCCACTGTCGGTAGACAGATACTGGGCTAGATGGACCTTTGGTCTGACCTGGTACAGCCATTCCTATGTTCTTAATGGAGAGAGAAAAATGAAATTCTTCTTTTTACTTAAATTTATGGTGAAGATTGTATTTAGCACCCAACCCAACTAATTGTTGTAGCCGTTTGGAATTGTAGCCAAAGCAACCTCACAAATAGCTCTCCCCTTGCCAAATTATGGACTCCCTCTCCTGTGAAAGGGGCATCTCCTAACACAATTTTTCATTTCATTTTTGGTTATCATAGATATTCTCTTTGGTATGTAGCCAAATCCTCCAGTCCTCACTTGATCAAAACTTCCATTGACTGTGGTTTTTAATGTCAATGCTTGTAATGGGATTGGGCCAGCTAATCACTCAGTATGAACAGGACAATATATTGCCATCACTAACCGAATCTGAAATGTCATTGTTCAGGGTTTATTGTCCAAACACTAGTATTTTTTGTAAATCTATAATGCATATAAATGTAATTCTATATGAAGTTCACTCATAGCAATGCTATTTCCAAGCTCCAAAGAATTTTGACAGAAAATTTTCAATGAGCCCAAATATCCACCCTATGCATATAGTGAGCTATATTCAACACTGACATAAAACCTGTGCAATTATGTATACTTAAAGAAAGTCTGTGCACTGAGTCAGTTATATTATATGGATATTATATTTATGTGAACAATTTGTGTGGACAAAGTCAGAAACACAAGTGGTGCAGTAGTACGTACAGTATGATCAGTTCTCTCCAAGAGCCTCATCCATCCCATTAAGTGACTGGACAGTATTCCATTGTCTCAAATCCAAAATAACTCACACTGTATGTGTTGGTTGGGTTACATCCACACTAAAACCTTAAAAATCAGGAAAGTGATTGAAATACTATTCTAATTTTAGAATTCAAAGATTAAATTTGTTCATTGCCATGTTGTATCGCAGATGATGCCAGAAGATTTAGGAAACTCGTTGCTGGAAACATTTCTCCTCCTATACAGAAATACTACACTAATTTTGTTTTCTTCTTGTAGTTGTTTCTTTTAGAGATATATTTCTTTGGGCAGGATATTAGGAATATGGGAGAGTACCATGACAACGCTGGCAGACCAGAGCTTGCTGAGGTGGGAACCATTGTGTGAAGGTGGGGCATGTGTAGAGGGCCAGGGAAGTGCCTTGTCTTATAGAAGCAGAAGGACTAGAGGTGCTCAGGTATCGGAAATGACACCAAATCTGAAATTCCCTAAACTTTCCAGACATCAGCACCTATCTACATACCTACAGTTTCCATCTCTAGTCAAAATGGAGAGATCTGAATTTAATGTTAGTAGCTCATATACAGCTTCACAGTAGAATTAAGGTAAATCATGGATGTCATCCAATGTGCAAAAGGAAAACAGGATTGGATCTTTATTTCCCTAGTGGAAACTCTAATAGACTTCATTAGAATCCATGAAATTGTCTCTATAGGATCAATAGTCCCAGAAACCAATAGCCCAATAGAGCCATTGCTCTGTTCCAAATTTTCTGTTTTATAATTGCATATGTAAATTCACAATAACATTGTAAAGCACCAGGGCAGATTAATGAGTTTTATGAGCTAGTTGAACCTGTCTGTCTATGTTCGTACAGAGCATCCCATCACCACAGTTGCTGAGTGCCTCCCAAACATTGGTGGATTTATCCTCAAATATCCCACCTTGTAGTGGTGGAGAGGCTTGTGTGTCTCAATGACCCCGAGAGCGATGCTGCCTGGAGTCATGTACTCCCTTATGGTCACCCATAGCAGAACGGTCAAGGGTGAGGTTCCAGACAAAGTGTGATCCAAGAAGTCCCTAACAGCAGAGCAGAAGAGGATAACTGCACAATGGATGTGAAACTGTTGTGTAGTGTTACAACAGCTGTGAAAGTGGATGAAGGCTGAAGCAAATAGAGGATTTCCAATCATCATGGTGTCCATGCCATAGGTTTCAAGTCCTCTATCTGCTAAGGGTAGTGTGGTGACTGTTGTGCACCAGTCTCCCCATTTTAAAAGTCCTACACAGGCATCTTCTAGTTTTTGAGAAAATAACATTTGCATAAGTCGAAAGTCTGGTGGTGATTGGTGAGTGGTAATGGGAAGAAGACAGTGAAATCTGGAAGTTCCTAGTCACAGACCAATACGCAGGCCACTCTGCTGACCCCACATGGGAAGGGGGTTAGAAAAGGTACCCTAAAAATAGTCTTGTCTCTGTTTCTCCTGGCTGGATAGCCACATCCAGCAGAATCACTACCTCAGTGATCAAAAATGTAAGAAACTCTTCAATTTTGGAACTTGGAACATGTACGCTGATGGACAACTCAAACAGTGACCAACCAGAGCAACATATAGCCATTATTGCTCTTGAATTGAGTTGGTTTAACATCAATATTGCTGCTTTGTCCGAAACCAGAAGAGCTGATGAAGGACAGGTAAGAGAGGAGACAGGAGGATACACCTATTTCTGGAAGGGAAAATCTATAGATGAACCTCAATTGCATGGAGTGGGCTTTGCTATAAAGAACAAGTTTGTAAGGTGCCTCTCTGAGGTACCAGTTAGCATTAATGAGCGGTTTATGACACTTCGACTGAGGCTCACCAAAAATCAACAGGCAACTATTTTGAGCACCTATGCACCAGCACTGGATGCCAATGAGAATGTAAAGGAAGATTTTTATTCTCAGTTGGAAACCATTTTATTGGAGACCCCTCCAGCAGAAAGATCATCCTTCTTGGGGATTTCAATGCATGTGCTGGACGAGACTCAGACCTGTGGAAAGGAACAATCAGGAAAGAAGGAGTTGGCAAAAGTAATTCAAATGGAATTCTGCTCCTGACCAAGTGTGCTGAACATGAACTTATTATTACGAACACCCTTTTCTGACAAAAGGAAAACTTCAAAACATCTTGGAGACACCCACAGTCAAAGCACTGGCATCTCCTTGACTACCTGAGATTATAGTGACATACTTCTCACAAGAGCAATGACAAGTGCTGATGACTGTTGGACTGATCATCGCTTTATTCAATCCACAATGAAAATTAAGATTGCTCCCAAATGGAGGCTGCAAAAGAAGCAGGTCAGATGCAAGCTGAAGGTTCAAGATCTGAAGGATCCTATTAAGTGTGACCACTTCCAAGCAGTTCTAGAAGAAAAGCTCCCTTTAAAGTTTTCAGAAGAAATTGAGGAACATTGGAGCCAGTTGAAAGCAATAATCATCAATGCCTGTGAGGAAACCATAGGCTACCACACGAGAAAACATCAGGACTGGTTTGACAAGAATGATGCTGAAACTGAGCAACTCATTAATGAGAAGAGAATGGCATTTTGTGCTTAGCAGAATGACATAAATTGTAATATAAAGAGAGAAGCCCATGCCAAGGCGAGGGTGGAAATACGATATAAAACCAGAGAACTTAAGAACTAATGGTGGACTGAGAAAGCACAAGAACTCCAACATGTCGCGGACATCCACAATACCTATGGTTTCTTTAGTGGCATCAAAGCTGTTTATGGGCCAATTTGTCATGGTATGAATCCTCTTCGTTCTAAGGACGGAACCACAAGTCTGAAGGACAACAAATCCATCATTTTTTGCTGGAAAGAACATTTTGAAGATCTCCTTAACTGTAATTCTATGGTTGTAGATGAAGTCCTTGAACAAATCCCTCAATGACCATTTAGGATTGAGGTCAGAGACCCTCCCAATTTGTGGGAGGTGCACAATGCCAACACGCAGATGAAGAACAACAAGGCAGCAGGTCTAGATGAGATCCCCCCCAGAAATCTTCAAAAATGGTGGACCAGACCTAATGTGGCAGCTTTACCTGCTTATCCTTAAAATCTGGATAAAGGAGGAGATATCCGGTGAAATGAAGGATGCCTTGATTGTCACCCTCTTCAAGAAAGGGGATAAAGTGGATTGTGGAAATTATCATGGTATCTCCCTCTTAGTCATTGCAGGCAAAGTTCTCACACGGATCCTTGCAAACCCTGTCAGAAGAAATTTTTCCAGAGTCACAGAGCAGTTTCCGACCATGTTGTGGAACTGTGGATATGATCTTCACAGCACAGCAGCTGCAAGAAAAGTGCTGGGAGCAAAACCAACCACTGTACATGGCTTTTATTGATCTAACTAAAGTCTTTGACTTGGTGAATCGTCATGCCCTCTTGACTGTACTTTCTAAGACTGGATGTCCTGATAAGTACATCAATGTCCTAAAATTGCTTCATGATAACATGAAAGCAACTGTTCTGAGCAGCACTGGCTCCCAGTGGGAACCTTTCAAAGTATAAACAGGAGTCAAACAGGGCTGCATCATCACTCCAACCATGTTTGCAGTTTTTATTGCTGTCATTCTTTACCTAATTGCTGGGAAGTTTACAGCTGGCATTGAAATCACTTACAGAATGGATGGAAAGCTTTTCAGGCTTAGCAGGCTGAAAGTCAAGAGTAAGATTTCCACAACATCTATTGTGGAGTTTCAGTATGCTGATGACAACGCAATCTTTGCCCATTCTGAGAAAGATCTTGAATGTATTTGCCAATGCTTACACATGTCTTGGTCTCACTCTTAATATCAAGAAGACAAAAGTGCTCTATCAGCCCTCTCCAAAAGAGGAATTACATGTCCCATCTATCAAAATCAATGGAGTGGCACTGGAGAATTTTGATCATTTCCTCTACCTTGGAAGTCATCTTTCATCCAAGGCAGATGTTGCTGTAGAAATTCAACATCACCTGAGCTGTGCCAGTGTAGCTTTTTCTTGTTTACGGCACAGGGTCTTTGAAGATCACGACATTCAAACAGACACCAAGCTTCTTGTTTATCAAGCCGTTATTCTCCCAACACTGTTGTATGGGTTCAAAACTTGGACAACCTATAGACACCACTTCAAAGTCCTTGAGAGGCACCATCAATGCTGCCTTCGTAAGATTCTGGAGATCAAATGGCAAGACAGGCACACCAATATTAGTGTTCTGGAAGAGGCAAAGACCACCAGTATTGAGGCAATGATCATCCATCAGCAATTCCTCTGGACTGGTCAGGTTGTCCGGGTACCATAACGTGGATGGACAACAGAAGTGTTATACAAAATTGCTGAAGGACAACCTAAAAAAATGTAATTTTGACATTGATACCTGGGAGACACTTGCCCAGGATCACATAAAATGGAGTCCTATGTGATCATCCCCTGCCTTTTGAACTAGCTCGCAGACAAGCCAAAGAGGACAAGAGGCACAGAAGGAAAGAGAGACTCGTCTCCAGTCATGGTCAAAAGCCTCCTGCTGAGCCTGAAAACATCTTCCCTCAACTGCAAAAGCCTTTAACATGTTTCATTGCTGACTGCCAGTGATGGGGCCAGCAGATGATGTAATCCTCTCCTATTGGCCCACAGAGAGTGTGATGTTGCCTGCTGTGATCCTGGCCCACCACCTCTGCAAGATCTCACTGACCCATCTTTCAGTAAACTACAAACATAAAAATCTGTTCTTATGGTGGTTTGCTGAAGATCTGATTAGCAAATACATACACTCTATGCGTGTATGTATTTATAGATGGGTATGTGGATACAAATATATAAATAGGTGTGTCATAAATATACATTAATGCACACAGAGGCTTAAATATGGATGTATTTTATTTTTGAAAACTGCAGATGCACACAAATAAAAAGATTTAGATTTTTTTTAAATGGTCCTTCTACATAAAACGTGAGCTCAGTAATGCTCACGTGGCCAAAGGCTGCTAAATAATTAATCAATAGCAGCAATGTGGCAGTTTGAAATGTAAATGTGATGGATGAAGGTGTGATGCTTGTCATCAAGCAGAAAATGATGTGACTGGAATGGATAACCTCCAGTACCTGCTGACTGGAAAAAGCTTGGACATAAAGATAAAGTAAAGCCATCAGACAGTAGCTCCAGCAACCCCTAATTCTTGCCTTTGACCCTGTCATAAGCATAAATCCCAATTCTGAACCTTAGCGTCCAAAATGTGGGTGCCTGCATGAAACCTCCAAGCTTAATTACCAGCTTAGATCTGATAGCGCTGCCACCAGCCAGATTCCAGTGTCTGGCGCACTCTGGTCTCCCCAAAACCTTCCCTGGGGGACCCCAAGACTCAGATGCCCTGAGTCTACAACAAAGGGAAATAACCCCCTCCCCTTGTCTCCTCTTTATTTCCTCCCAGGCTTCCCCTCCCTGGATGGCCCTGGACGATCACCCTATTTCAATTCCTTGAAATGCAAAACAGAGAGATCCAGTTTCTTTCACCCTCAGTCAGAGTCCCTGCAAAGGTAAGCTTTGCAACTCTGACACAAAGAGATTTCCCCCTCCCAGTCTTTCCCTGAGAGAGACCGTAACACCGGCACAGAGATTCCTATCCCCCTGAGCCTCAACTAGAAAAGAAAATCCAACAAGTTTTAAAAAGAAAGCTTTATATAAAAAGAAAGAAAAAGACATAAAACTGGTCTCTGTATCAAGGTTGACAATATACAGGGTCAATTGCTTAAAAGAAAAATGAATAAACAGCCTTATCCAAAAAGATATACAATTTAAAACATTCCAGCAAACTACACACATGTAAATACAAAAACAATATAAAAACCTATTGTCTTCTACCTTTTGTACTTACACTTGGAAACAGAAGATTAGAAAAGCCTGGAGATAGAAATCACTCTCATAGCCGAGAGAGCACAGAACAGAAACACAGAAAAAAAGGACACACACCCAAAAATTCCCTCCCTGAGCTTTGAAAATCCGGTTTCCTGATTGGTCCTCTGGTCAGGTGTTTGGTTCCCTTTGTTAACCCTTTACACGCAAAAGAAACATTAACCCTTAGCTATCTGTTTATGACAGACCCACAGTTCACTTTCATGTCCCTGTCCCAGAAGAGTTGTTTAAAAAAATGATGAAGAGAGATCTTGGGGTGAGGAAGGGGAGAGAAAAACATCTAAAGAAATGTTACCTGACAAGGCTGCAGGCTACATATTTGAGAACCCCTCTCTTTTATTTATGTTCTCCTTCTTCTGTTAAAAAAAAATTGAAGCTTTTTTCTTTCCTTTCTTCCCAAATTCTCTAGAGCCGTTCCTGCAAGTGGTTCTGTGGCTCAGAAACTGACAACAGCTGCGTGCAAATGAACAAAGAATGAGACTGACAATACAGAGTGAAAGCAGGTGAGAGAGACACCTCTTACTTATCAAACTAGGCTGTAAAAAATTGCTCTTTTACTCAGTGTACTCGAAATAGACCTGATCTAACTAAGAATTGATCCAAATTTTTTATTTGTGCCAAGATGTGATACTCATTGAATTTTTAGGTCAACCAGTTGTCTGCAGCTTCTCCATTCAACTACTGTGAGGGAAGCATAGCTCTAAATTGGAAAGAGGGAAATCTATATAATTACTCTACATTAGTCTACAGGAGAATTTATGCCACTATAGTAAAGGGTCTACCAGAATGTTCACCACAGAGCATGTTTTCTCTGAGTTTATGACTTAGTCTGTCTGTCCAGAAACATAATGTGATGGGGCTCAGCCAAGGAGAAATGTGTTTTTGTAAATTAATAATAAATGTTTTTATCCATTTCTCCATTTTAGAAAATGCAAGACTACAAATAGTATTTACCAGTTTGGTTGCTTTTTTTTCCCTGCAAGTCAAAATTATAGTTTATTGTAAAATATATTTTGACTGGTCACATCGTGAACTAGGCTCTTCTACTTTAAAAAAAAATCAAAGTCCACTCTTTTAAGCAAATGAATAAATGTTATAACTTCACATTATATGGATTTTTAGACTGTTCTGAAGTCTACATTGGTAAACATCCATTTTAGGTGGAAGCTAAATGTATTTATATAATAGGCCACTGAGGTACAAAAATAGCTTTTATAGTTTCTTAGGCACAAAGAGTATATAAATATAAGCAGTTAAGAGTTCTTAACAAATCTGTAAATTCTGTACATATTTTACCATTGTAATGACTTCAGTAGCCAACATTAATGAGTTAATTCTCATATATTCCTTAAAAGATTACCTTTTCTTTTTTTCCTTTTCTGAGATTTCAAATTTATCTTTATAGTATCATTATACAAAAGAAACAAGGAAATGAGGAAATACAGAAGTTATTTATATAGAAGTAAAAGAGCCTGGTTTAAATTTAAAAAGCCAAGAATTTCAGAGGCTACACTAAAACAGAAAGTCTATTCTACTCTTTTCCATAATAAATATGGTGTAGCTCCATTGATGTCAGTGACCTTCAATGTATTGCCAGCCAGCTAGCTGTGCTATTTACAGAACAGCAAACACTTTAGTGTCTAAGCACTGATTTTTCTGCTCATAGATCCTTTCCATATATAGGACTAATACTGTTGGTTGATATGGAGTTAAGCTTTGATATGGAGTTAATTTTCTGGAATTTTAATACAGTCCTTTAGTGTTGTAGATCCAGGGCCTGATTCTTGTTTACACTAGGCATCTTTACACAACTTTTGCATTTACAATTATAGCCTTTAAGGCTCTTTTATATTGCCAGAGTGATGTAAAGACGTCTTCATATAAATGAGAATCAGGCCACTGGAACTTTGTGATGGTTTTGCTTTGACAAGCATATGGATATGGATCAAAGGATGGTTACCATATAAATTGTGTATTTTCTGAAGGATATGCTCTTACATTTGACAGCGTCTGAAAGATAGCTGGCATAACAGTCTAATATCGGGTGTTGGTGGTCTGTCTCTCCACACCATTTTAGCGATAGTTGTTGCTTTCAGGACTCCCTTCTGTTTCAGCAGTTGTATTGCAATTAATACAATTATATGACTGTCACTCGATGCAAAGTTTATTTGATATGTAGTTTTCAAACCTGTTTTTTCGTTAGTACAAAGTAAAAACACATCCATCCATAGTTCTCCACAAGGAGATTTCCCATCTACAGGGCCAATGTCTGTCCTAAGACGCACGCATAGAGTTTCCATTGATTCCAGTGGGGACCATGTGCATATCTGAGGACTGAATTTCACCATTATTTTCTAACCGGATGGAAAGGCACTATCCCAGGAGAGTGCTGTCACTGAATTTATTTATATCTATGTATGTACTTCTAGTGAGCCGCTCAACGTAGTATCTAGCGCGGTAATGCTGGGTCCAGAAATAAAACACTGCACCAGTCAAGGAGCTCAGTTATATAGTTTTGCATCTGCATATTAGTAGCAGTAGTAATAATAATAACTTGTATGGTAGCAGCACCTAAAGACACCAACAGTCAGGGCCCTATTGTCAGGGCCGGTGCAAGGATGTTTCGCGCCCTAGGCAAAACTTCCACCTTGCGCCCCGCCCCCACCGTGCCCCCGCCCTGAGGCTCTCCCCCATCGCGCCCCGTCTCGCAGCAGCTCCCTCTCTCTCCCTGAGGCATCCCCTTTGCGGGCAGCTCCCCACCTCTGCCCCAGCTCACCCTGCTCCGTGCACAAAGCACAAGCACCCCGACGCACGCCGTTGCTGCGTTCCACTGGTCTCCCGCCTCCCAGGCTTGCGGCACCAATCAGCTTAGGTGCCGCAAGCCTGGGAGGCGGAAGAAGTGAAGCAGCCACAGCATGCTCGGGGAGGAGGCGGGGCAGGGGTGAGCTGAGGCGAGAAGTTCCCCTGCATGCCACCCCCACCTTACTTGCTGCAGGCGGCCCTCCCCGTGCTCCCCTGCTGCAGCTCCCTCCGCCTAAATGCCAGCAGCGACTGGGGCGGCTGAAGATCTGGCCACTGTGATCACTGTCAAAGCAAATGGTGCCCCCCAAATCCTAGCACCCTAGGTGACCTCCTAGGTCACCTAAATGGTTGCACCAGCCCTGCCTATTGTGCTTGGCACTGTACAAACACATCACAAAAAGGCAGTTCCTGTCCTAAAGAGCTTATTAGCTAAGTAATGTAATGTAATTAGTGAATAATGTATATGCACATGTTTGAGTTGTTTTTTTTTCCTATGGGTCTCCTTGTAAGATACCAGGTGCATAATTTGTCCACTTTGCTTATATTGATATGAGTGAAACATAATGCTATGGATCTCCCATACAAGACGGTTTTGTTTCTCCTCAAGGACTATACCAAATATCATCATGAGGAATCTCTGCTTTAACCCAGAGTTGATTTCATATGGCACATGTCACTAGTATGTCTTCTGAACACCCTTGCAAAATAGACTATAGACCTAAAGCATGATCTCCTTTTCCGAAATGAATGGCTCTGATTACTGGTGTGTTCATTCTGTAGAAGGTACAAAAGGATACAAATGTGCCTTTCCAGTTCATGGAATGCCAAAGAAAGACCTATTGCCCTTTTATTTCAATTCCCTCAATCTGAAAAATAAAAACTTGAGTTAATTATATTTTTTTTACCATTAAATGTATTATTGCTTTTGTGTTTTGACATTTAATTCCTCTTACCAAAATGCATGGTGAGAATTAAAAAGTTGAAACCTTTTATATGTTTGATGTGCAGTTCCCTTCTGTGTATTTCAATGAGAGAAACAAAACAGCAAAACCTTAAAGCAGGTAATAATGAAACCCTTGGAAAACAAAGTCATTTTCACACTGAACAACCTAACTATGGCCCCGGTCTTACAGTCCTTTTTCAGGCCAAAGTCTCTTTGGGTATGTCTTCACTACTGGCCGTATCGGCGGGTAGCAATCGATTTCTCGGGGATCGATATATTGCATCTCATCTAGACGTGATATATCAATCCCTGAACACGCTCCTGTCAACTCCGGAACTCCACCAACGCGAACGGCGGTAGCGGAGTCGACAGAGGGAACCGCGGACGTCGATCCCGCGACGTGAGGATGGTAGGTAACTCTATCTAAGATACTTCGACTTCAGCTACACTATTCACGTAGCTGAAGTTGCATATCTTAGATCGATCCCCTCCCCTAGTGTAGACCAGCCCTTAGAAACCAATGGAAGTTTGGAATGGGTCAAAGCTGAATAGGATCTGCAGGTTTGAGCCTATAGCTGTAACTGTGCACTGAGGGGCAGATTTAAGGGTTACTGGCCAGTCTGCAAATGAATTTTGGAGGCCAAATGACAGGATCTGCCCTGGAGCTTAAGAGGATTTGACCTGGGGATGAGAAGAGTGGCTGTGGTGAGCAGACAATCAGGTACAGCTCTGCCAGTGCTGGAGCAGGCAGGCAGGATGTGTGATGTTGAGGTGGTGGTGCTGTGTGAGCTTCTGGGGAGCGAGCAGCCTGGGTTCTGGCACATGGATAGGAATCAGGTTTTGTGGGCTGATCAAAAGATCTGAATGTATATGAGTAGAATTAAAGTTTGTTGATGTATGTTTTGGCTCTCGGCTTTCTGTAGAGTAATAGAAACAATTTCCTTTTCAGTACTGGGTCTCCCTTGCATTTATTCTCTTCTCTCTTCCTGCTGGTACATCCTTTTCTTAGTTTTTCTCAGTGTTTTTCCTTCAGTCTAACTTGTCTGTACTGCTAAAACTGTCCCCTCCCTTTTCTTCTGCCCCAGCCTTTCTCTTCTTGTGCAGTATTCTCTCCCTTTTTTCTCCTGTTCTTTTAATTTCTCCTTCCCTGCCTCGTCCCCCTTCCTCCTCTGTCTCTTACTCCTTTCCTTTCAGCCTCTCACTCCTTCCACTGGCTCCCTACATTGTCCTCCCCTTCAGTGCTATCAAATTCCTCTGCCTCTCTCCACTCCACCTTCCATTCTCACTCATTGTGTATTCTGTACCTCTGATGTCCCTTCCACACACCCACTCTATCACTATCACCCCTCCCTCAGATGTGCACACACCTCCTTCCATATACCCCACAAAGAGGCATTCTGCCATGCTTTCATTCCCCCCCTACACTGCTGCTCACTCAACCCAACATGCTTTGATTTTTTCCTCCTCTCCTCAAACCAGGAAATGAAGAGGGCAAAATTTTCTCTCTTCCATGCCAGAGGAGGGGTCTGAGACTGATGTAAGGGATAATATCTGAGCTAGCCAGAGTGGATTAATTTGTAGGGAGGAGCTCAGCCTGTGGAGGGAGCTGGGAAGAGAGGCTCAGTCAATGAAGGGAGAGCAGCTGATTATGTAGCCAGCTGGGAGGCTGGCAGTGAGGGTAAAGGGGCACAGATTTATCAGGAGCCAATAGTGTCGAACAGCAAGAAGAGAAAGACTTGGAACCCAGAGTGAGCAGGGAAGAACTATTCTGGCCACCTTTGATCTAAGAGTTATAGCTTCCCAAGATCACAGCAACTCCGATTGCATTAGAGATCAGGGGGCTGGTTGGTTAGCCTCCACTGTTTGAGCTTTTCAGCACCATGAAACAATTTGGGATTTCCATGCCTTTACAAACAAATTGCATTGTTAGTTCACATATGGATGTAAAGACGTGGTTTTCAACTATCAGCTTCCACTTGTGTGCTCACAATTCCACCTGCAGCTCCAATACTTTCTGTGGATGTGGTGAGAGCTCACAAAATTATGTGTAAATAAGTAGAATCTGAGTTCTAGCACTAAATAATCCTCACTACAGAGCATCAGGAGGAATAGAACATAGGCCCTTCAGCAGGGAAACACAGACATATGTCACTTGAGTTGAAGGAGTTTAAGCTGATGATTGTAGTAGGCTTTCATCCCTGGTGTAGTCCAACCTCTAGACAAGTCTTGTGGTTAAAGCATAAGACTGAGAATCTAGAGATCTGGAGTCTGTTTCTGCCATTAGCTCTTCCACAGACCAGCTATGTAATCTTGGACAAGTCTTTTGATCTCTCTGTGCCTTAGTTTTCCCATCCAGAGATAATAATTATCTCAGTGAGCTGTTGCAAAACTAAATATATTCATATTTGTAAAGTGCTTTGATATTCGCACAGGGGAAGGTGCTATAGAAGTGCAAATAACTATTATCATTGAACTCAGGGTCACCAAAGTCTTCATTGAATTATTTTGGATATTGGTTTCAGTGGTATTCATGTTAGTTTGTATCAGAAAAAAAAAATGAAGAGTCCTTCAGACAGGACAACCACACTCCTTTCTTATTAATAAGACTAAGTAATGCAGAACATATAGGTATCTCTGTCTCCACAGATTAAACAATGGATTTTGAGTCATTCCTCCTTATTTTTTTTTCTGGAGACAATAGTGTCTAACAACTGCAGAATTTACTGCTGCTTAGCTTGAAAGGGAGCTATTACACAAAATGTGGAACTTGGGAGCAGGGATTTCAGTTCAAATGGAAATTTTATGGAACAGATTTCACCCTATGGTCCAGAAGTACATGTCAGCTCTCTTGAGAGTTTGAAACTTGCTGTTTGTTCAGCCCCAGAAATCAGGTGATGAACCAGAACTTCAGCCCAAACACTTTATGCTTCAGAGAACTTGGCTGGGTTTTTTTGTTTTGGTTTAGTTTTGTTTTTTACTTATTTATAATTTTGATAGATGATATTTTGTTCTGCAGTGAGATTTAATGCGTGTCACTGTGGAACAATTTCAATTGTCAAGAACAACAACAACAAAAAGCAATATTTCAATATTTCTCAAGAAAAAGCTTCAAAGGTTTCAGATCTTTTTAAAATGTTGCTGCTTTATTTTGACGTGGCATAAAAGTTTTGTATGCGTTATCGCATCCACTATTGTGACAGCTGTATTTAATGAGTGCAAAATGATCAGAAAAACAGTCTTTGCCGTGGATTGCCATTGCCAGATGATGACAGGATAGAGGCAGTACTGTAATGCGAGAAGCAGCAAAGTAGTTCACACATCTACTGATGAGGTATTTCTATCACAGTCATCTAGGTGTACCCTTTGAAAGTACCGCATTGGTCATATTACCTGGAAGGTTCAACGAGTTTTCTTTCCATGTAAAGCCTGAATGTTTGAAATTAAACTATATGTTCTTAGCCTGAGGTCATGAAGGTATTGACTGTGACATTATTTGTGAGTAAAACATTGAGCTCTCCTAAGAGAAAAAATTAAGTCCCTGTTCTCTCTATAAATACAGGCTTTTCCGTAACAGTGATACTGAGCACAAAACATAATCAGTGGAGATATAAGAAATGAAACATTACACACTTAGTTTGCTTCCTAATAAATATGTATATTTAATATCAGAGAAATTTAGACAAAACTGAAAGCAGTATAAATTATATCTAAATGGATGTAGAGCGTTTAGGGTTGTTGTTTTTCAAAGCTACGTCTTTCCTGACTTCCTCTGGTAACTGTTAGCTTATCGTGCCTTTATACAAGAGATCTAAGTATCTCATTCTCTCTTGTGTCTCCATATGGTACCATTCCCCAGCTATTCTTCCCTCGGTCGTGAGATGACAGCAAGAATGGATTGTCAAACTGGACCGTTATGACAATTTACTCTTGGGGAAAAAATCCTGTGGGTGTTTAAAAGCTTTACTGTAAGTTATATTTGATTAATTTATGCTTCTACTGACAAATAATTAAGTCAGCAATTAATTTTAAAATGCAAATGTGCTACAGGCCTTCATGTTTTAAGAAATACTTACCCTTTGTCTTAGGTTTGTACTTGTGTTAAAGTCTTACTGGATTTAGTTGGGTGAAGGAAAGAAATTGTTTTGTAATAGTTTGTTTACTTGATTTTTTTAGCAAACATTGATGGCAAATGTTTGTTCAGGAAGGATCATGTGTGGTAGAATTTAATGGAATAATGTAACCTAGCAGTGAAGTAAAGAATCATCCATTTAAAACAAATATTTTTACACACATCTGCTGCCAAATATTTGTCTATCTGAGTGGATCAGGCACAGACAGACAGACAGTGATGTCAGTAGCAGAGGGCTTTGTCAAAGTCTTACCTGCTTATGTGTCTTAAAAAAACAAAAAGGAAAATGTACTTAATAATACGACTAGTTTTGTTCATAGAGTGCCTATTTACCACTATATCTTGGGGGTTTTATAATAAAACAAATGCAGATTAAAGGCCCAATCCTGTCTAAGTTAAACTAGCTGGAGCTTTGCTATGGCTCTGTAGGGGACAACGGCCTTTAAGGCTGGGTCTTACATGACTGAAACATAGAATATTTTATAAACTATTCAAAATTAATAGGAAGTCATAAATAAAAGTCAACATACCATGCCCGAAGTCAACAACCTTCACTAATTAACAGGTGTTTTAAATCTACTTAAAAGAGGTTACTTTTGTGGTCAAAAAGGAGGGCATTCCATAGCCTCCTTACTACAGTGGCAAAGATAGGGCCAGTGATACGTACTGCGTAACTACATTGACTTCAATGAAGTTCTTCTTAATTTCACTGGGGAGTGAGGGGGAGATCTAAAGCGTGGTTGTTGCCTCTTCTGCTCCTGAAAACCTTAAGTTCCTATAGCCTCCATTCTCTTGAGGACAGACTACATATACCTGCTAGCATGATCCCTGGGTTTCCTAGGTTTCTTCTGGAAAGAGAGGGGTAAGTAGAATAATGAACTTTCACTTTATATATGGGCAAGGATCCTTTTTTTTTCTGCCCACATTTGTGAGAAAGATAAACACAAATGCATTTGGATTCATAATGCAGGTTGGTTGATGCTATCTGGAACTCAGAAGCTTGATATTCCCAGAAGGGAATGAAAAAAGCTTATTTTCACTAACCAAGCATTTCCTACCCCAGTTATTGCATTTGTATTGTTTAGCTACTCTAATGAGCTGATGGGCCTTTTCCTTTTATGGTGGAGGGGATCAGGTACTAAACGTGTTCATGGAATAAAGTAAGCCAAGAATGAGAACAGCGCTCTCTATGTGGTGTCCAATGTAATCTTGTTTAATGTGGGTTAAAGCAATAGCAGATTTTGCCTCATATGAAAAATCAGTATGTAAAATACAGGCTAACCTTGCAAGCATGAGAGAGTATGTGGAGACCCTCTGTTGATCTTATTGAAAATAAGAACTAGAACAATGTTGTTAATGAAAGCTTGAGTTGGTCAGAAAGTGTGCATTAAATAATAGAAAATAAAATAAATGTGAAGAGTCTGATAATGGAAGTTGATGTTGTTCTGCAATTCACTGAAGCTGATTCATAGTAATGGATAGAACACTGCTCCAGACTGGTATCAGAAGGGTAGCCATGTTACTCTGGATCTGTAAAAGCAGCAAAGAGTTCTGTGGCACCTTATAGACTAACAGACATATTGGAGCATGAGCTTTCGTAGGTGAATACTCACTTCATCATCTGCTGTTCCAGACTGATATATCTGTAATATTGACAGCATAATCCTGAGAGATATTGAGAACCAGAATTATAAATGCACAGCACCTTTCAGACTCTGGCCCAGCATTTATATATCATAAACCTGATATGAATATGCAAGACACACCTGAAATGTTGTAAGTTTATGAAAGGATGATTATTTCCTGTAGGTAGTGGCTGTTTGTTACATGAAAAATAAATAAAAGTAATATTAATAGAGCGCTGCACTCTCACATTGAAAAAAAAGCTTCAGTAAATTTTGCATAAAATCATTTTGTTTATGCTTAAAAAATAATTCTTTCAAATCTGTCTGATTAGGGCTTGCACTGCTGAATACCTGTGTCTCTACCCTGGCCTCCTGGCCAGAGAGCAGACTGCAGCCAGCATTTTGGCAGGGCTTTAAAAAGGGGAGGTTTACCCCTGCCCTGCCACAGGACCTTAGGTGTTTTTCAATCTGCTATGGAGCAATAAGTGAGAATAATCTCTTAGGATCAGATGGGCATATCCCATATGATGGATTTTTTTTGTAACTGCAGGGAACAGAGACAGGTTTGGTGGATATTTGTTCTGTTTCTATGTGTATGATCCAGCTCCCATTGAAGTCAATTGGATTTTTGCCATTGATGTCAAAGGCCATATGTATCTAGGTTTGTAAAGTGATAAAAAATAGTTCTACTAGGATTCTGCTGGAATCATGATAATTTTTGTTGAACAGAAAACAGAGGTAAAATCGTGTATTTTTCTCCAAACTGTCACAGTTGAGATCTTTTTCTTACGGACAAAAATGACCCAGGGAAATAGTTTCAAATGGTTGTTCCCACTCAAGCTGGTAGGAAATTTTTCATCAAAACAGTTTTCCAGTAAAAGTAGCCACTTTTGTCAAAATTGAATTGTTTCAAATAAGTGTTGATTTTGATTATATTTCTTTTTCAGAAAACCCTAGAAGGAAGCATTTCACTAATGTTGAAACATCATGTTTTGACAATTTCAGAATGGAACATTTCAATCTTTCTTTTTAAAAGAATTTTCCAAAATTAAATTAATTCTTTTTGTATGGGAAAAAAAAACTTAAAAAAAGTTATTAAAGGGTGATATTAGAACAACATGTTTTGATTTTTTCGAAATGAAACATTTTGATTGCCCCGAACAGAATTTTTTTCAGAATTTTTTTTCAGAATTTAAAACTTCATTAAAACTATGAAGTTCATTAAAACTTCATAAAAATTCCTTAAAACTTCACATTTTGTTCATCTTTTCTTAGCTGCAGAAAGCAAACAGTACTATGCAGTGTCAATCTCATCCTGTGTATTTTACTGTCAACTTTTTTCAAACAGCACTGTTTTGCTAAACAAGATGGGTTTTCTGTCACTTTTGTTTTACATCTTCTCGTTTAATATCTGCAGACCTCAATTAGTAAGTGAACACAGACCATGTCTATTGTTTGTTGGCTTCTCTGTCCTAGCAGTAGAGCACAATTAGGATCTGTCCCTTACATTCTAAGGTATTGATTCTATTCTCTAATAGATATGGACACACAAAAGCCAGGTACTGTTTAATGGTAAAACAGCCATTTTTACAATGTGCAGCAATGCTTCTTCGGACAGCAAGATCACGGCCCAAAGAGTGGAGGTTCCAATGACCTAAGCCCAAAGCAATGCAGAGAGTGCAGCTGCAGTCAGACCCTATGCTTTAGGGATCCCTCTTGTTCTGGGACTCCATCTTTAAAAACAGAGAAGATGAGCTGAAGCCAGCAAGCCAAGTTTCATATCCCCACCTTTGAAGACACAGCAGTGTGGGAAGAAAGACGGTGTTGGTAGTCTATCTGTTTTGCCAGCCTGGAAAAGACCTGCAGCTACACTTCCAAATGCCCCAGAGCAAGTGTCACAGCTGCTTACTGGTATCTGTGTCCCACTGGTGCTTCTGTAACTGCCATTGAAGCAGCTTGGTGATAAAGGCATTACCTTTAGAGGGGGAGAAAGTGGAGTGATGCAGTAAATTCAGATGTAAGTTGCTGGGGGGTAGCATTCACCACCACATGGTAGCCAATCAGGGAAGAGACAAAGAGAATGTAGAAGAAGAGGGGAATTAGTTGGCTGGAAGGAGATCGGAGGGAAGCACTGAACACTGTTCCTGCACATTGATTGCCAGCTGAAGATACCCTCAGAAAATGAAACCACAGTGCCTATGTCAAATGTAAAACTTTCTCAAACCCAAGCACTTTCTCAAACCTTGCTCCCACCCCATCTTTTGTCAATCCCCTTGCAGCACCCAGGACAATTAGCAAGCTAGAAAATCCCATCTGGCAAAAATAAATCTCACAAACCCCAGCTGTGCAGGTTACGGAAAAGCGCCTGCGGCCTCACACATGTGACTTCGCTGCAGAATCTAGATCCACCCCTAAGGGATCTGGTGCAGAGACCAAAAGAAGACAACTACAATTACAATGTGTGTTAATTAGAACCCTTCTTGTTTCAAGAAGCTCTCATATCAAGTGAGCCCATGATATATATATATATTTAACAGGAAGTTATTAACAAAGATTGCCTATAGAAGATGCTGCATTTCTCGAGCCATTCATGTCACTTCGTATTTTTACATGAGACTAGTTTAAAACTTTGACTGTAACCAACATGAAAGGCCCTTAAACAGTAAATAACATATCATCAAAAACAAATAGATTAAAAAGTGAACATATAGAGCCATTATATTTCTTTCCAGCGCGGCTTAGTTTTCTGCACTACCTAGAAGTATAAGACTGGCAGATCTGGGCCAGAGGTATGTAATGGGCCTTTTTGCTTTCTTTTCTTCCCTCTCCAGTAATAAATAATCAGTTTTAGAGAACTGATAAAAAGAGACTAGAATGAAAAGTGAATATGACACATTTATGAGATGGATTTTTTTTATCTGTTTCTTAAATCCAGCACCTTTGTTTCAGGTCATATTAAAAGAAAAGAAAAGGGAGAACCACACATTATAATGCATTGCGGTAGTGAACACACATGAATAGATGGATCATACTCTATCAGAGGAACAAAATTCACCACAAAATTACTTGACAAGTTGAAAACAATTGTTCTATTATCTTTCAATTTAATAAAAACAAACAAACAAACCATAGGCCTGGAGCCAGCAGAGGTTAAAAACACATTGTTTCCATATGAACTCCGATCAAAGGCTTCTGAATGAAGATTCTGAAGCTGAAACTTCTGTGTCTGCATTTTAAATTTCCATTAGCACTTTAAAAAAACCTGGAGTTTATGAATCATGATTTGCTTCATGCTTCCCAATCCTGAATCATAAGAAGGAGCAGCATTAGCACTATTTTCCCCCATCATTCCGCCAAAGCTAATGGAGTTGAGGATTTGTTACTTGATCTAATGGCAATAGCTTTCCAATAGACATGCACAGAATCATTGATTAGTTTGTCCGCTCCTTGTTTGCGTTGGAACACTGTTCAATTTACACCAATTAAAGAATGCTTGGTTTGTGTATTGAAGAATAATTAAGGGATGGGATTCCCTATAGGCTGCTAAAAATGACATCTGACTGGAATGGTGATTACACCATGAAGGCAGCATTAGTATTTAAATAGTCTGACTGCTCTATAAAATCATTACAGCATCTCACCATGAAAAAGAGCATTAGTTAATTTTGCCTATAACTGAATTATTTGTATGTATTTGCCTGGTCACTTTAAGCAAATTTGACAAGGCAAAGCTTAAAACGAGTGTGTGAAGCTTGGTGTCAGAGGCATAGGATAATTATGATTTTATATATATATATAAATGAACAGCAGAGCTTTGTCAGAGATACTCATATGAATGTAATGCTAAAAAGAAATTTGTGGCTGAAAGAAAAAAATCAGAGAGGAAATGGTATGGTAATTATATAACAAGCAAAACTTTACACAAGAAATTCTTATCTGGCCACTACCTTGGTTCTCAAACCATTGCCCAAGAGTCTGTGGAGCTCTTGCTGGTGGTCCACTGAATAACACTTCTTTGGAACCATGCAGTGGGAGATTCAGGTGTGGGCATGGGAAGTGGTCCAGGAGAGTAGATCTCCCTTGTGAAGTGATTCACAGAATGAAACCATTGGAGAACCACTGGCCTAACACATCCATGCAATGCTTTGTAGACAAACTTGGTTTTCCATAGATTACAAGGGAGAGAGTGTTTAAATTAAAAGAAAATAAACTTTGGGAAAATGTTTTTAGCCTCCATTAATCATCCCTTCCAGCCTTAAAAAAAAAAACTGAAAGATTACAGTATCTACAGTAATGGTCCAAAACATGACAGTAACATTACTGTAGCATACGCTGCTTGAGGCCATTCCTGTACTATATTTACTTTTCTGTAGTCTATTTAAATGTAGCATATTTATTGTGCTATATTTAGTCACTGTAGTATATTTTATAAGGTCATCTGCTCACTTCAAGGCCTCACACTGCAGCCACCATCCTTCCTTTAAGGATTTATGGGATTTCGTTTGAAGGTCATCAACACGCTCTTTAATTGATCAAAGAGTTCACTGTTAAGGAATATAAGATTCCTCCACTTAAGCCTCTGAGGGGAATGAGACTCAGAATAAATTAGATTTGAGTCATCCCACATAACTGTAGAACACAACCTCTGAGCTGTCCTCCATTTTGTTTTAAATTATAAATATTTTTTTAAAAAAAGCCTCCTGCTTCTGCTCTGCTACAGGTCTCCAATGCTTTACTTCGGCCCTTCAAATTTAATACTTCCTCTCAGTGACCAGCAAAAATCTCCCTTTGCAATGAGGCCGTTATAGAGGTATATTCTTCCCTCGACCCAGGCAAAGAATGTCTGTTAAATTAATAGGAACTATACATCCAGAAAAGGAGGAAACTATACCCTGGGGAGTAGTCATGGAAGATTAATGGCAGGAGGAGAAAAGTGATACAGTGCAGGCAGAACAAAATCAGAACCACCCATACAAAGCTGGACAAGATTTCATTTTTTAAAAGTCAGTCAGAACAACAGGAAAGCTTATTAAAAAATCAGGACTGTTTCAGTGCATTTTTACTTATACTGGCTTTCAGGAGATATAAATAGAAACCAAACAGTAATTTTTTTTTCATACCTCCTCTCAGAGGTCTCACTGGCAAAGAAGGATTTAGCACTTAATTTCTGTACTTTTATGTGGAAAATTAGGAATTTGCATCTTAAAAGGAAATTGCTTTTCAAACTCTCATAAATTTTGGATTTCATTTTTTTAAATAGAGAACACCATTCTCTACCTTCATCCCCAACACAAAATAAATAGCAATCTCAATTGTTTCTTCTCAGAAATGGATAGGCCAGAAGGGAAGTAGAGCTAGGCAATGAGAGAGGTATTCCTGGTTACTGCTAAGAGGAGGCAAGGTTTGCAGATGATACTAAACTGCTCAAGATAGTTAAGACCAAAGCAGACTGTGAAGAACTTCAAAAAGATCTCACAAAACTAAGTGATTGGACAACAAAATGGCAAATAAAATTTAATGTGGATAAGTGTAAAGTAATGCGCATTGGAAAAAATAACCCCAACTATACATACAATATGATGGGAGATAATTTAGCTACAAACAGTCAGGAAAAAGATCTTGGAGTCATCGTGGACAGTTCTCTGAAGATGTCCACACAGTGTTCAGTGGCAGTCAAAAGAGCAAACAGGATGTTAGGAATAATTAAAAAGGAGATAGAGAATAAGATTGAGATTATATTATTGCCCTTATATAAATTGATGGTATGCCCACATCTCGAACACTGCATACAGATGTGGTCTCCTCATCTCAAAAAGATATACTGGCACTAGAAAAGGTTCAGAAAAGGACAACTAAAATGATTAGGGGTTTGGAGAGGGTCCCATATGAGAAAAGATTAAAGAGACTAGGACTCTTCAGCTTGGAAAAGAGGAGACTAAGGGGGGTATGATAGAGGTAGATAAAATCATGAGTGATGTGGAGAAAGTGGATAATGAAAAGTTATTTACTTATTCCCATAATACAAGAACTAGGGGTCACCAAATGAAATTAATAGGCTGCAGGTTTAAAACAAATAAAAGGAAGTTCTTCTTCAGGAGCGTTTGAAGGCTGGACTACAACAGGTTTAAAGGAACTGAATAGAATCATAGTGATGTAAGTCCGTAAATGGCTGATTCGCGTGTCCCTAGCCTCTGTTTGTCAGAGGATGGAGATGGATGGCAGGAGAGAGATCACTTGATCATTGCCTGTTAGGTTCACTCCCTCTGGGGCACCTGGCATTGGCCAGTGTCAGTAGACGGGATACTGGGCTAGATGGACCTTTGGTCTGAACCGGTATGGCCGTTCTTATGTTCTTATGTTATGTTCTTATGTAAGGTGTGTACAGTTAACCACTTATTCTCCTAAGCACTCCTCAGTAGGCACACGCCTTATTCTTTGAACTGAAATCTGAGGGACTGCATGGGAGAATATTTAATTTGGGACAGTAAGTATTTAGCTAACGTTTGACCAAGCAAATCTCAAAATCTCAGGACCTATCTGAAATATGATGAGTGTTTCAGGTGGTTATGATTTTTTGTTTGTGTTTGTGAGGTGATTGTTTTATTTTTTTGATGGTGGGTTTTTTTAGTTTAAAATCATCCAACTATTCTGGAATCAGCTACTTGGAGATCCAGCTGCAGTCCAAGATGAGCGTCAACATTTACAAAGACTTCTGGTGAAGCTCCCTTTCCCCCCTCCTCCCATAGGAAGATTACCGCATGAGTGTTGGCACATCAGTTAGCCTGAGCTTGATGGCATTCAATCAAAAATTAATTGGCAATAAGCTTAGTACAAATCAGCATTTGATATATTCCTGAGTCATGTGAGGTGAGGGGGGCTGCTCTCATTTTGGCCTTGCTTCTCTTTCTCAGTGCATCATCCACACAGAAACTGGTGGCTGTGTTGCCGTGTTCTTCTCATCCAGTCTGTGGTGCTCTGTCAAAGAACAGTGGTCACCTGAACATATTCTGGATTTATCTGTGCATAAACTGCTCTTATGCCACCATACAAAATGAGTGGTTGTTTGGAAACAATTGTTTGACAAGCTGTTGACCCTTCACTTCTTAAAAGAATTAAGCATTTAGAGTTGCTAACTGGTATTAACTACCAATAGCCATGTACCACAGACTTTGGATCTGTAACCAGATTTAAAACAACGCAATGCTCTAGGAGTTTGGATTTGAGGTTTAGGTTTGGGCTCAGCTCTGCAGATGATAAGGTGTGTACAGTTGCTCAAAGGATTTGGTTTAGTTTCAGTTATGTGCAGGCATGATCAAAGGGAGGAACAGCAATCAAGATTTTCAAAAGTGACCAGTGATTTTTTTACGTCTCTCACTTTTGGGGTTCCAAAAACAAGACACCTTAAAAGGCCTAATTTCAACAAGCTAGGTGATCAGCATTTTCTAAAAAATCAGGCTCATTTAATATGTTTCAAGTTGGGCACCCAAAAATTGAGAAACTGAAACTCACTGGTCACTTTCCAAAATTTTGGCCACTGTCACTAGACACCGCAGAGGAGTTAAGTGGCATCTCTGTCTCAGGGAACTTATGCTATAAGAAGTCCTGGAAGTGCTCATAAATCCAGTTTCCAATCTTTAAAAAAAAAAGTTGTCATGTAACTGTAATGCAGTCCAAAACTCTGCAGTAAAACATTGTAAGCTGTACTGTGTGGGACTATTACCTTAGAATAGTGTTGCATTTATAAACAAGGGCAGCCTCATAGTCTTTTAACTGTGAAAGGTCCATTAAGTAGTACCATGCATTATCTTTGTATGTGAAAGGAGAAAAGAATGATAAGGTGATCCAGGTGAAAATTTGTTTCATATCCAATATTTTAAAGGTTGTATAATTACTGGAAAAGATCTGTCCAGCCCAACAATCTAAATGTAATGATCCTTCATATAAAGATCATATAGGTAAATTGCTTTCCTACTAGAGTTATGAAAACCTTCCCAAGTTCAGTTTGAACTAGTTCTGTATGCAATCAGTTCTCATGAGTTTGAGTTCCTTGATTTTCTAAAAGCTCTAAACAAACCTATTTTCCCAATGTTTAAATTTGGGATCACACACATTTTACATGAATTCACACAAGAATACTGAAACCGGGAGTAGAGCTTGTCGCCATTGGAGATGTGCCTGATCCATGAAGTTCAAATCTAGATTTGGATCAGAACTGAGGAGACCCCAAGAACTGCAGACTTCCAAATACACAATCTGTTTCAGAGCCCTTTATTGAGATAGGTCTGAGCCATTAACTTCTCTCATCCAAATTTAGATTTGTATCAGAATTTCCCCAGAACTCAAGAAAGTTCAGATTTAGTGTTGCACTCCAGACACATCTGTAGTATAGTGTACTTAGATTTCCAGAAAGCCTTTGACAAGGTCCCTCACCAAAGGTTCTTATGTAAATTAAGTTGTCATGGGATAAGAGGGAAGATCCTTTTGTGGATTAAGAACTGGTTAAAAAACAGGAAACAAAGGGTAGGAATAAATGTTAAATTTTCAGAATGGAGAGGGGTAACTAGTAGTGTTCCCCGAGGGTCAGTCCTAGGACCAATCCTATTCAACTTATTCATAAATGATCTGGAGAAAGGGGTAAAAAGTGAGATGACAAAGTTTGCAGACGATACTAAACTTCTCAAGGTAATTAAGACCAAAGCAGACGTGCAAGAACTTCAAAAAGATTTCACAAAACCTAAGTGATTGGGCAACAAATGCAAATGAAATTTTAATGTGGATAAGGTAAAGGAACGCACATTGGAAAATTAACCCAACATACATACAAATGATGGGAGCTAATTTAGCTACAACTAATCAGGAAAAAGATCTTGGGATCTCATGGATAGTCTCTGGACAGATGTCCACACAGTGCGCAGTGTAAGTCAAAAAAGCAAACAGGAGTAAAGATCATTAACAAGGGATAAGAAAAGACTGAGAATATCTTATGGCCCTATGATAATCCATGGTCACCCCACATCTAAATACTGCATGCCAGTGTCGCTTCCTCATCTCAAAAAAAGAATACTGCATTAGAAAAGTTTCCCAGAGCAGGGCCAACTAAAATGATTAGGGGTTTGGAAAGGGTCCCATTTGAGGAAAGATTAAAGAGTCTAGGACTCTTCAGCTTGGAAAAGAGGAGACTAAGGGGGGATATGATAGAGGTATATAAAATCATGATTGATGTGGAGAACATGAATAAGGGAAAGTTATTTACTTGTTCCCATAATATAAGAACTAGGGGCCACCAATGAAATTAATAGGTAGCAGGTTTAAAACAAATAAAAGGAAGTTCTTCTTCACACAGTGCACAGTCAGCTTGTGGCACTCCTTACCTGAGGAGTTTGTGAAGGCTAGGACTATAACAGGGTTTAAAAGAGAACTGAATAAATTCATGGAGGTTAAGTCCATTAATGGCTATTAGCCAGGATGGGTAAGGAATGGTATCCCTAGCCTCTGTTTGTCAGAGGGTGGTGGTGGACAGCAGGAGAGAGCTCGCTCCCCCTGGGGCACCTGGCATTGGCCGCTGATGGAAGACAAGATACTGGGCTAGATGGACCTTTGGTCTAACCCAGTATGGCCGTTCTTATGTTCTTATGTGATAGCCAAATTGGAAAACGCTCTGTGAGGTGCACATTTTGACCTTTCACAGATCTCATTCCTCAGACTCAAAATGCATGAGTGAATATCAGACTCAAGGAGGCTGATTCTCATTCTCACTAAGGCCTCGTGACACCACTCTGGTTTTGACAAAAATGTCAAGTTTTGACATAACTTTTTCAGACACAAGCAGATCTTGAGTGAACCACTGCTGGTTTGTGAACACAAATTGAGTTCCAATCAGTCTTGATTTTGTGTATATGTTCAAGGTTTTTGTCTAATTCCATGCATGCTTCTATTTTCAACACACCCTCCCCCTAATGAAAGTTATTTATTAATCAGCTATTTTGCATCTACCATAGTGCCTTTGTCAAGGGAAATTGCCATCATGTTGCAGTCCACTGTCAGAAGTGGCTTATAATGGCAACATATTGAGTACTATGAAGAGAAGAGGTGATAGCAGACATCCCTGTTAATGTCACCCATAGTAACATGTCCTGGGATGTTTAACACAGTCTTCACCTAGCTTGCAAAGAACCATTGTACTTCCACTATTACTCAACTGCAACAGATTCAATAGCACCAGATTGTTGTCTGTTCTGTGCCTTGATATTATACTTTCAAACTGGTTGGGAAAAAGACGTTATGTGTCAGTGTGCAGTATTCTACCTATGTAAAATTTTCAATGCTACCAATCAGACTAAGCATGGCTCTACCTATCCTGTCCATACTTAATATTGTGCCTATGCACTGAAATATATTTTGCTTATGCTGTATTAAGTGGTATCATAACATATCACAACATTTTGGCAAAATATTGAACAATAAACTAGTAACATCTCCACACGATAGAAATGAGAACAAATCAGTGACTCAGTTTGCATCATGTCAACCTGTAGCCTAAGGGCAATTCAAGAGGAAGGGGACTAGCAGTAGCAGGGATTTTTGTTTGTTTGTTTGTTTTGTTTTTTGCAGGGTTTTTTTTTATTATGAGGTATGTTAAAAGATCAAACAAGTTGGAGTTAATAAAACCCAAATAACACTACATTTCTGATTTAAATTAAACCAAAGTACTGAATCTGAAACCCTAAACTTCAGGAAACTTAGGACTCAATTTATCTGTGACGTTATTCCATTAACTTCAACCAGGGATGAACGTGATCTTGATTTTCATACCTGGCTCTGAATTTTGAGGCATTGGTCCATATGTAACTTCAACCAGTAAAGGTTAAGAAGCACAGTGTTAAGCCTCTTAGGTCCATTCTAAAATCACATGCTTAAATATTGTAGTATTGCAATATGTAAGATTTGATTCTGCCCTTTGTCTGAAAAAAGCAAGTGTGAATGGCTGTGATAAAAGCAGTCCAGCTTTCTGCGTGCTAGAAGGATACCCCAGCATATTCTTTTCTGTTTTGGCAGGTATGCACATGGAACTGGTTCAGGGCATGGTTTCCATATCTGTGCCTCTGACAAATGCAGTCAGAATCTAACCCATACCTGTGCCCATATATGGGATTATTTATGTTAGTGAAAACTACACTTGGTAGTGTTTGCAAGAACAATCTTTATGATTGGCACTATCAAAAGTATCTTCTTCTGAAACTCTGGGTCAAAATAGCATGTGCATGACCAGAAAATATAGAGAACATTTGCCCCATTTCTTATAGTCTAGCTCTGTCCTTTGTGATCATAAATTTTATATTTGTTGTTTAGATCTGTTTATCTTTTTTAAAGTAGAAAAGGCATGGGAAGGGAATGGAAATAGGAGGATATACAAAAAATAGAATATAACACATTGTCACTAAGCACAGCAGAGCTGATCCTGATCTATTGCAGCATTTTATGGCATACCTGAGTCAAAATTCCAAAGCCTGGCATACTTTTCACTCCAAGGAGCGTCATGCCACAGGCTAGGAAATGCTGCAGACAGTCTATTCTCTCATTTTGTATAACTGAATAATCAATCTCCATTCTGTTCTGTTATATAATTGATGTAGCTCCATAGAAATCAACCATGTAGAGAGCCAGATCCTCAGCTGGTTGATTTTTCTGGAGCGATGCCAATTTATATCAGCTGAGGATCTAGCCAATCTTTCTTTCACCTGTGCCAAATGTAGTATAAGGGTAATATTATTCATTTAATAAATCATCCAATAAAACTCAATACAAGTTGCTGCAGCAGTATGCAGAAATATTCTTTAGGTGAGCAGTTTCAGAATTATAGCTGAGGATCTGGCTCCATGTATCATTGAATGTCATGCCATCAGTGGGTTATGCCCCCAACACCCTGAGAGAGCATCACAAATTCACATGAAGTGGGTCAACTGAAGAGGCTGATGAGCTAACTGAGGAGTTAAATGAATTTCTTGCATCATCTTCACTACTGAGAATGGTGTTGAAATTCTAATGCTGAAGGCACTTTGCAAAGGAAATCAGAGTGTGGCCTTTACACCAGTGGCTCTCAAACTTTTGTACTCTGTGACCCGTTTCACAGAGCAAGCCTCTGAGTGCGACCCCCCCTTATAAATAAAAACCACTTGTTTATATATTTAACACCATTTTAAATGCTGGATGCAAAGTGGGGTTTGGGGTGGAGGCTGACAGCTCACGACCTTCCCCATATAATAACCTCGTGACCCCCTGAGGGGTCCTGACCCCCAGTTTGAGAACCCCTAGTTTACACAGACTGGAGTCTCAACAGAGGAATTAGAGAGTAACTTGAGAAACTCAAGTGCAGTAAAGCACCACAGCCAGATGGTGTTCCTCTGGGAGCTCGGAGGGAAATAAGATGTGAAAAAGCCAAAATATTGACAAGGGTGTGCATTACTTCCTTAAAAACAGCCACAGCTCAAGAAGGCTGGAAAGTCCTGTTCTGCTGCTTGTCTTTAAAAGATGTTGAAGAAGATCCTGGAAATGGCAGAGTTCTGAGCACCACCACAGTTCTAGACAACCTGGGACACAGTTTTTAAGAGCAATTTAAGATTGATACAGTACAAACTTTGGATGCATATAACTTGATGGGGGTCAAGCCAGCATGGCTTTTGCTAGGGAAAATTGTGCCTGGATAACCTGTTGAAGTACTCTGCAAACGTTCACATAATAGAAGAGAAAAGTGACAATACATAATCTCCTTGAATTTCCAAAGAGTTTGATGCAGTTCCTCAAAAGAAGGCTTATAAAAAAAAAGTAAGGAAATAAAACTCAAATTCCAAATCCTAGCTTACACAAACTTTGGGAATGCAGCATCCATCCCAGACTGGGATCCAAGTTTCACATCTGGTTCCCATCTTACAATAGGACAAACCAAACCCAAGGTTTAAAACTCCAGAGCTAAAGTTTGCAGTTTCAACCCATTTCATACCTACAAATGAAATGTGTGTGTATGTCAATGGGGAAGAAATTAAATATAAAACCAAAAGAATTAAAATAATGATTTGTCGGATGAAAGCAGAATTGATGTAACTTGCTGTTGACACTACATTTCTGTGGCTGGTACAAACTATAGAGGATTCTCATAAATAGAGCAGTCAATCTTGTTGGTTTTGGTTAGCCTCACTTCTGACAAATATTTTGGTTGGTTTGGATTTGCGTGGTTTCATACCCTTTCAGTTTCACTTAAAGTTTTGGGTTCACTCAAATCCAAAACCTTTCAAGCAAAACAGGTTATTACTGTTCTGGTCTTTGTACGTCCTGTGAGTTCATTATGTTTGGGCAGTTTTCAGATGATGCCAGGGCTAGAACTAGACAAAATATATAAGATGTGGGACATCTTTGACTGGATTATTCTAGACTTTTAGTTGAGAGACAGGCAGTGATTTTTGAAGACAGATTATAGGAGGGCTTTTAAAAATGGATAGTTGCATTTGAATTAGACCAGATCCTCAGCTGGTATAAATCCGTGTAACCCCTCTCTGTCACACATACACACATAGAGACTCATAACGGTTTTGTTTCCCTTGTTTTAATTCAGTTTTGTTTCTTTTTAGTCACAGTGCTTTAGTTAGCTTTGTAAATTGTAGGTTTTAGGAGTTAAGGTTCCTTCAGGCTTAAGTGAGCGTCATGTCTTTAAGGGAGGCAGGAGGGGAGGAAACTTGAGGCTGGGGTGTGGCGGTGCCCCCTGGCTTGAAGTGGTTTCCATCAAATGCAAGATTTAAAGTTTTGCTCAATGACCTTCAGCAAATTTGTTCCAATACCACTGACATAAGGTGCAAGGAGAAGGACACCTGAGCAGAGACAGGTGGCCGCTCCTGTGACACAACTGCTATTCAAGCACATATTAACCGCACAAAATTCCCTGTTACTCCCACACTCTAGGGCACCCACCTTTACCCAGTTCGTAGGACTTAAGGTATAACCCTTTTATTTAGGCACCCACCCTTAGCCCATTCCTAGGGTTCAGGGCATAACATTCAACTGGTTTGCAGGACCTTTTGCCAGTGAAAAAGCCTTATACAGTAATATCCTTATCCTCTACTAGCAGGTACCAAGCAGAATACACATGCTAAGCATACAATGCCATGCTCATCAATCCTGATCAGGCAGGCAGACTTTCCCTGTTGGCTAGGCAAGGTCCTCTCGTCTGGATTCTGGTTGCTACACATCACAGTCATGCAGAGGATTCTTAACAACTTTGATCTTAGGCTGTGTCTTAGAGTTGAGTTCTTCTTCTTCCAGGTCTTTCCTTCTTCTTATTCTGTTCCTTCTGCTGGTCTTCTTCTGGGACCCTTGTTTATATAGTGAAACTTGAGTCCTGCTTAGCTATACTTTAACCAATCTTTTTACTAAAACAATTCTTTAACCAATCATACCCCACCACCTTAATTGATTTACACCTAGCAAAATTACAGACTGAAACAACCAAAGAACCAGACAGAGACCATATAGATAAACAATAAAGAAGTGGGGACCATAAAGACAAAACAATATAGAAATAAAGGTTTCACAACCACCACCATTCGTAAGTGATTTTTTGCCAGACAGGATGCTATCAAACTAAGTTTTCTATAACCATCTTAAGATCTGTTTCTTTATCTGGTGATGGTGGGTGCTATTAGGGAGATCACTATCTTAATAGCCCAATATCACATTGTTTTAATGTAATTTGGATGGAATGTGAGGATGTGACTTTCTGCTTCTTGGCTAATGGCGCCTGCTCTCCTAATATGGCTGCAAAGGCCTTAGGCTTTACAATATGGCTACAGGAAAAGGACTTATCCTTACAGCATGGACTTTTTATTAGTATGTGCTTGTACCTCAACAATGGGGCCCCGCTACTGATTTGGCTCTCTGGCACAATTGAATATGAATAATAACCAGTGTAGGGAGCAGCACCTAGCTGCAGAGAAGAGTGGAACCAGCTGCTGGAAGGGATGAAGGCACTGATTGAGGCATTGAGGAGTGAGAGAGGGCGATGGCAGAGTCAATGGCGACTCATTGTCAAGAAGAGGAAGATGAAAGCACAACAGAGGTTTACCTTAGGGAGTTGCTCTTGGTCACTCTCCAATGACTGGTCAAGAGCCCAGGAAAGGAGTAAATAGCAATGGTGAGGGGCATATCCAGCACTAATGCTCGAGTGGTGATGGTAGTAGAGGCAGTGTTGGAGCTGATATGCCTGAGAGAGCATCAAGTGGTGCCAACAGGGAAAACAGAACTGCCACTGGGGACAACACCACTTGAAGAAGTGAGACCATGAGCCCTCTACTCCTCTACTCTACCCCAGCCCTGGGGAGTTGAAGTGGGTGCAGGCTGGTTCCACTGCACTTGCAACTGAATCACGGTTAAGGGCTAGATTTTTAAAGGTGTTTTGGTGTTTAAAGATGCAGATTGGTGCCAAGTGGGATGCCTAACTGCCTGATTCCCATTAATTTCAGTGGGAGTTGGGCATGTAGGCACTTTTATAAATCCCACTAGGAAGCTATCTGCCTCTTCAGGCACCTAAATAGCTTGTCAAATCTATTCCTAATTCCTTTGGGCTGCTCAGGTGAAAGGGTAAAGTAGATCCAGTTTCTAACTGCACTGAGTGCTGTGTATTTTTAACACTCTGGTGACATTACCAGTGTTCATCATCTTTTTTTTAATGTTGTTTCTTTTCCCCTCTCAAAGTATCACTTTACGGAAAAATTAGAACTGTGTGCTCCAGTTTCACATAGCGTGTGCCCACACAGTACCACTGACCTGTACATAATCAATAATAACAAAAATGGCAATAATCTCTCAAATGCAGCCTGTTGTAAATTGGACTATGATACTTACCTACTTCATAAGCATATTGTTTGGATCAATTAACTCATGTCTGTAAAGTATTTGGGGACGCCTGAATAAAACGTGCTATACGAGTGTAAAGTATTGTTATTAACTAGAGCTGTGTGATAAATTTCAATTGCACCTTTTAAACATACCGGTACTTTAATTTAGCCCTGCATGAACCAATGTTTTCCTCCTGGTTTTTTGTGTCCAGTAATTTTTCACTAGATGAAAACACTTTTGATCTCTCTGGATTTCCATCAAGAATCTGAGGCTTTGCTGGTTTCTTTCTAGTTCAATGTGTGTTCTTTGGGAAGAATCATAAGAGGCAAAAACCACGTTACTATTCTTGTGACCCTGATTGGCTGAGCAAAGCCTTCATTGTCTGGCTTCAAAAGAAGGACAGGAGACATTTGACATGGGTTAAATCAGGCCACAGCTTTATTATTTGAAGTCTGAGACTACCGGCAGATAAACCTGTACAGTGCAGGTAACCCCGTTTATTCCATAATTACCTGGGGGGCTTTTACCAGCTCTCCCTCTTTTTTCACCTAAGTCCTTCCAGCAAATCCATTGCTGGGACCTCACCATCCATCCCCCCTTGTAGGAGAGTTAAGGTAGGCTATAATAATGAAGGTTGGCTCCCTGCTATACCAATCATAGGAGTCCCCAATCACCCTCCTTTCGCTCCTTTACTGAACACCTCTGTTTAAGAACTTTTGCAAGCCATTTATCCGGGCACTCTATACCCTTCCTATGGAGTACCTGCAGTGGACATCCACCCAACACTTGACTAGTGAGTTGCGCCATATGGCCCACAGTCCTTCATGCCATGCATGAACAGAGCCCTTCCTGAAACCTGCTGTGGGTAGGGTTGCCAACTGTCTAATCACACAAACCCAAACACCCTTCTCCACCCCTTCCCCGAGGCCCTGCCCCTCTGACTCCATCCTCCCTTCCTCCATCATTCACTCTTCCCAACCTCACATGCTTTCACTGGGCTGGGGTAAGGGGCTGGGGTGCTGGATGGGGTGTGGGCTCTGGGCTGGGGCCGAGGGGTTTGGAGTGTGGGAGGGGACTCTGGGCTAAGCCCCAGGCAGGGGGTTGGGGTGCAGGCTCTGGGAGGGGGCTATGGGCTGGGGCAGGGGGTTGGGGTGCAGGAGGGGTTGGGGTGCTGGCTGTGGGCAGGGGATCAGGACTGGGGCCATGGGTTGGGGTGCAGGGGAGAGAGGGGTGCAGGCTGTGGGAGGGGGCTCAGGACTGGGGCCGGGGGTTGGGGTGTGGGAGTGGGTGAGGGATGTGGGCTCTGGCTGGGCGTTGCTTATCTCTGGTGGTTCCCAGTCGGTGGTGCAGTGGAGCTAAGGCCAGCTCCCTGCCCGCCTGCTGCTCCAGGAAGTGGCCACCACATCCTTGCAGCCCCTGTTGGGGGGCCAGGTGACTCTGCATGTTGCCCATGCCCACCGGCACCAACCCCGCAGTTCCCATTGGCTGCAGTTCCCAGCCAATGGGAATTGCGGAGTCAGCACTCGGGGCGGGGCAGCATGCAGAGCCCCCTTCCTCTCACCCAGAGTATGCTGGGATGTGCTAGCTGCTTCCGGGAGCAGTGTGGGGCCAGGGCAGGCAGGGAGCCTGCCCTAGCCCCACTGCACCACTGGACTTTTCGCATCCTAAAATCTCCTGGTTTTGCTTCAGTAGGCACCAGGAGATAGAGCCTGATTCCAGGAGACTCCCAGAAAAAATGGGAGGGTTCGCAACCCTAGCTATGGGGAAGATGTAAAAACCCCAACTCCACCTAAACTAATATAGTGGCAAGGAAAAAATTACTTCCCACCCACCCCCTTAACAAAGGGGCATCTAGCGTAATGCTCACAGCAGGTCTGGACCAAACCTGATATTTTACCACCTAAAGGGAGAGGGAGGGTGGGTGCTGCCTCAAGCTGCTCTGTGCCAAAGGAAAGGTTAAGAAACAGGGCTGCCCCTTTTAAACTCTCATTTCAAGGGGATGAGTCAGCGACCACGCTGACCCTTTTGCAGTAGTTTTCATCTCCCCACTGCCCCCAGCCATAAAGCACAGTTCCCTTTATTCAGCCAGCATGCCAAATACCCCTTCCTCCCCCTCCCCCCTGCTTAAAGGTGTAGGGCAATCATTTCTCATGGGGTCTGTGTTTAGCTGAACTCTTCTATCCATTTAAAAACAAAAACATCATTTCATACCATTTTATTAATCACACTGAAATAATCTCCATTCGTATAGCCAGGTAGAGAGTGGAGAAACTGAAAGAGGAGAGGGTTTGTTTCCTTTTATGTCAGTCCCACACAAACAATGCATCGGTGGGGCCTCATCTTTGTGTCTTTCTTGCAGGCATTGGCTTAGCATAGTTCATAAGTGAGCCCATGTAAATGTTCACACACTTGAGGAAACCCACAGGCAATACAGAGATTAATTAATCTTAGCTGTATGTTTGCAATGAGATTCAAACATGAAGAATAGGTTCTTTCAAAGCACACCTTTTCTGAATGTCAGAACCAACCTAACTTAATGCTGCCAAAGAAGTCTGTTTTGAACTGAACTGGAAAGAGCTTGCACACCTCTGTTGTGAACCAGTTGTGATAAAAAGTGGCCTCCACTACCCAGACATGCCATATGGCTTCCTGTCAGCGTTCACTGGCCAAAGGTTCTCACCTGTCTTCTATGGAGAAAATTCTTCTCTGACTTCAGCCATAGAGCTTCCATTGATGCAGATGGGAGTTGTACCCATTTGTTACATGTCCTAATTTGTTCTTCTGGATCTGTGTGTGTATGTCTATATTTTCCACATAAACAGGCACATTGTCATAGTTTGCAGATAACTCCACAATGGGTTTTACTGTAATAGTTTTTATTACATAATGTCAGCCATAGGCAGTGCATACCCAGCATAGAAATAAATAAAAAACAAAACACAAGACTCTGTGTATCATATATGCATATTTTAATGGTTTGGGCCATGGAGTCCCCATATGAAACAAAACTTTATGCAAAAAATATATAATGCAATAGGCAGCATAATCAAATCAGCAAAGAACATTTATCCCAACCTCTTAGAAAGATGGCTTCAGCATAATGAACCAACAGAAATATCTCATCAATACTATCTCTCTCTGAATTGTATTAGGTGAAACAGGGTAAAGTTAAACAAGTTGTACTATCATCACTTTTACTGGTAATTTTTTCTATGCTGACAGCAGTTTGAATTGCTTAAAGGAGATAAATAAGCTGTAGGTATAAATGAACTTATTAGGAGCCATTATTTTAAAAGGCTGATCCAAAAGATATTAACTCTGGAAAGCAATGTTCCACACAGCTGACCAATTTAAAGAAGCCCCTGCTGGTACAAAGAAGAAGGAGTTAGCAGATATCATTAAACATGACCAGATGAGGCTGCAGGTAGCCAAAGCTTTCCTTAATGAAAATTTAAAGAGTGTGGATGAAAATGATATTCCTCCAATCCAACATGATACTCTGGTAAAGACAGTCAGTTACAACCAAGATCTTTTTTAGCACCGAAGAAGTGTTGTTTGTTGATCAGGATTTATTGCCTGAGGTGAACTGTTAGGCTTATGACTAGCAACATAATATTTTCTACAATAGACTATGCTAGCACTTACACCTATTTACTAGACAAGCTAATATGTTCAATAGTTGTAGATTTTCAAATAAACCACCAGAAGCTGGACATTTTCAAAAATGAATGTGTCCATGTCATTTTTATCTCACGCCTTTGTGTAAAAAAGAAAATGATAATGGTGTGCACTTATTTTTGAAAACAGTTGGATTGACTGATTCAACTACGATAAGCAGTGGTGCAAGCAGAAATAATTTCTTGCTGGTACTGCACTCATGGGAGGGAAACAAGGGGGGAGCACGTGACCTCCCCATGTGATCCTCCATGTGATTCCTCCCTGCCCCGCCCCCAGCCCAGGGCTCCCCATATGCTCTCCCTGTCCCCTTCAACACACCACTTTGTATATACAAACATCAACATGCTTAACTACTCACTTCCTCCCCCAATGTGTAGTATTTCAGTCTGTTTATATGAAATATGGGAGTTGGGTGAGGAGCCATTTCAGCATATGTATGACTTATTAAAAGACAAAATTTAAGTAGAACTGTATCCTAAACTGCATTATGATATTGTACCCAAACACTGCATTTCAATGAGGGATTCAACTTCCTTTATAGGAACAGACTCCTGAAACTCTTACCAGTCCACAAAAGTGGTCCATAGTCATGCAGATAGTCCCATGGTCTTCAACGGGATTGAGCAAATGATTAAGGGTTTACAGGTTTAGGTTCCAAGTTTGTAAACTGTTCTGGATGAAACTGACAATGCCTGAGTTGTCAGATCAGAAGGAGCTTCATTCGAATAAAGGTGGGCAGATATGTGATAAGTCTTAGCTCTGTTGCTAAGATGAGGAACATATTTTCAGCAAAGTTCTTGGTAGATTCCTGAGGTAGCTGGTTTAAGGCCATCAGTGTCCAGCATTAAAATCTTCACTTATAGTTCTCTCACGCACAAAGCTGGAAAACGAGACATTTGTTTTCTTTATTTTGCTGCTCCAGGTCCAGTTAACAAAATGCATGTTAGACTAGTTTGGCTGCAAAGAAGAATTCTGTGTACACTGGGGACAACATCTGATTCCTGTAAGACTGCAGAACTGGGCTGACATCAGAATCCAAACATCCTCCGGTCAGTGCAGGCAGAGGCATTCCTCTAATGATTTGGACTTGATGTGATGCAGTATGGGTGTCATGGATAATTCAGACCAATGGGGAGCAACAGAATCAGAAACACTGTTTAAACACCTTCCCCTTCCACCCCTCCCCTCTTGAAGACTCCTGACCAACATAAAAGCACAATATATATGCTAACAAACTTAAACAAAGCCTTTGCTTAAGTTTGCTAGCATATGTATTGTGCTGTTAAAGCCATTTAAAGAATGAATGCCCTCCCTAGCCATGTTCTGCTCCTTTAAGGAGCAGAGCACAGCACCACTTCCACCCCCTCCAGAGGCGGGAGCTAGCCCCAAGTCTTTCCGATACCCCATACCCACTAAAAATCTCTTGCCGGTACTGCGTACTGGAGGGTACCTCCCTACTTGCATGCCTGACTATAGGTTATAGTGACCAACAGAATAAGAAAAAGTGAAGGTAAGGGAATGATCTTGAAAAAGGTTCTATGTCAGTCTGTCTGCCTGTATAGGAATTTTAGGACAGTCACCATCAAAGTGTCAGAGAGTATAAATCAAAGACAGTTGGTGCTCAGCACCATGCAAATCCTTAATTCAGAGCAGTAACAGCACCTCAAGACACCTTGTCACAAAAAAGACACTGACAATCTAGAGGGTGTTGAGAGAAGAGCAAGACAAATAACCAGGGGACAGAAGGGACTGATTTATCAGGAAAGATTAAATGAGCTAAATATGTATACACAGCTTGGCTAACTGACAACTAAGAGAAACATTATAATAGTCTAAAGATACTTGAAGGAAATAACTCCAAGGAAGGAAAGGAATTATTTAAGGAGGTTCAAGGGAACATAACTAGAAGTAATGGGATAACATTAAGAAAGGGAAAAAATTGACAGCAAGATCCATTAGGCAGTGAAATAGTTTCCCTAGCGAAGCGCCATCACTTGGGACATTTAATCTAGATGTACAAAACAGTAGAAAATATGCCATAGGACACAATCTTGCATTGGCAAGGAGCTGGACTGGATGTCCTAAAAGTTTGCACATTGCTAATTTATGTGCGTCTTAATTTTCCTGGCTTGTGCCACAAACTCATTGTTAACTCAAATGTATTTATTTTCTCTGGGCCCAATCCAACTTCCACTATAGTCCATGGATGTTTCCAGTGGGAGTTAGAATGAGTCCTCCTTGTCTTTGTCAGTGTTAATGTCTTTGTTTCCTGTTTGAACTGTTTTAAAAAGGAAAAACCCAATCCTTCCCAAATGATTTTACTAAGAGTATTACTTACCCAACAAACCAGAGCAACTTCCTGAGTACTGTAAAGGTATTTTAACCCATGTTTATGCTTGTGGGGAAAGATGCATTTACCTTTGGAACCTCTCAGATAAATAAGCATGTATTTTCAGAAATACATGTAAGGGAACTAGAGACCAGAAAAAAAGAAACTTCTAATGCACCTAAAAATACATTTCAGGGAAAATTTGATTCAGTTACAGAAGAGTTAAATGAATGTTTTCTACATATTAAACCAAAAGATGTTTCATGAGATGTTAGAGCCCTCTTATTTGAATACCTCTTATAGCAGGAATGCAGCTGGTGGAAAAATAAAATGTTGCTGTAATGAGTTTATCCATTGATCAGGATTTAACTATATTTCTGGTTAACTGGATAAATAGGTATGTAGTATAGATCTTTTAAAAAAAACAATAAGTATAGTAAGCACATACAGGGGGCTCAATTTGGCCTAATTTACATGCACAGGGTCTAGTGATGTATGTATATGACAAAATATACATGCACAAAACACACTCTTGAGCTGAGACGTGGTATACCAACTTTCATCCTCACTTACATTTTTACAGGAAATATCTGTCACTAAAATAAGGATTGATAATGAAATTTTTGCCCAATTGTAACTATATTGCCATGAATTTTAAATGGTAAGTTAACCAATTTCTTCTCTACAGTTCACACAATAAATAAAATCCTATGTGAAAAATGAAGCCTTTTATTCCTTTGTCAAAATCTGATCAGAGTAAACTACAGATGTTAAAAGGCAGTGTAGTTCAAAGAATTAAAAAGAGAATCTTATGGGGATTGTAGGAAGAACAGTTTTAGAGAATAATATGGAAAATATTAAAATGCCATTATATAAATCAGTGGTACATCCTCGCTTTGAATACTGAAGATTGGTCACCTCATCCCTGAAAAGAGATAGCAGAAATAAAAAAAGTCCAGTGAATGGCAATAAAAATGATGAAAGGCAAAGGAGAGGGGAATTTCATGAGAAGAAATTAAAAACACAAGGACTATGCTGCGGGGGAGAGCTACCTCATGAGGTAATATTTGCACCATGATGGTTCCATCTGAAGAACTGCTTGTGACCAGTGCTTCATAAGACCTCTGTTACCAGAGACAGTTTACAAGATGCACTGAACCCTAACCATTCTTGTGGCTGCTCTGCACAGCTATGGACCTGCTATAAAACAGATACTCTGCATCACTGCAGCCTCCTCTCTGGGAGGACTTTCACCTGCCAGAGCACCTGCTGTGAATCAACTCTGTCACAAACCTGATAGGTGACCCTGGGCAAGTAACTTCTTTTTGTGCTGTTGTTTTCACATTTTCGGTGGAATTTTCAAAAATGTGAATGACTTAGTCGCACAATTCCCATTGCCTTTAGTCACAAATTGAAGTCAGGAGGACATTGTCCTCGTGATAAAACATTGTACAATTAGGCGCATTATGTGGAGGGATAAGCTGCTTCTGAAACATCAGGTATTGGCCTTTGTCAGAGTCAAGACACCATACTTGATGGACCATTGGTCTGTTCAGGTATAGCAATGAATAGGTTCCAATATTCCCCAAACAAATGTTCAGTGGCACGGAAGTCCTGTGTATGGAAAGTCAACAGTCATCTGATCTGCCCAACGATGGACTGGCTAGTGCAGGTCTGGAGCCATTGTATACAGGAACTGCAGAGGCCCAGAAAAGACTAGTGAACTTATGCAGAGTACGTCTCTGCATCCCATTCACCACAGCTGTGCATATCCTGTTTCCTTTCTGTCTCTACACAGGAGTCACAGAGGCTGCGGTGATCTGGGTGCTGAAATGGGGTATAATAGCCCCCACAGATCTGCAGGGCAGGGAAAAAGAGGGCCAAGGACTGGAGAAGAACTCAGTGAGCACCTGGATGAAACAGGTGTTTGTGAGTGGGAGAGGGCTGGAGGGTCGATAGTCCCTGTGTGGTTCCTCTTTCCCCAACTATCTGCATGGGGTACGGGGCGGGGGCTTCTGGCCAGTGTTTCCATCTAATCCATTTAGGAGATGTCAGCAAACTCTGGTGCTGAATGAGGGAGATCGCTTGGGTCCCTTTGCCAGCTCTCTGTGCAGGAACAACAGAGGAGATATCGTTTTCCCTTGACCACACGATAGGCCATATATGGCACTGGAGGAGGCGTCTTATACACTGTTACCAGGGAAATGGTGGAGCTAGGCTGCTGCAGAACTGTAACAGCTCAGAGGAGTTATGCAGTCACCACTAATGGGCCCTCTAATTTTAGGAAATTGTTTACCAGATAAAACCAGTGAAAAGGATCAGAACTGTTCTCTACTCTAGAGTTTTTACACCAGCAGTCTCTAAATATATGTAAAGATTTAATACATGCGTAAAATAAGCACAAAATGCTTACACTGTTGTGATTCCTGTAGATTTATATCAGTTAGCAGCTTATATTTTGAATTATTTCTTTTCTGGGCAGAAAGCACTGTGAAAAAATGTATAGTATTCATAAAAATGATTGTCCTGTTCACTTGTATACCTATGCAATTTATTCTTTAACAGCTTTTTACTTCAAAGAAATCACTAGCTAATGACATATCAGACTTTTAAAAATCCACTTATTCAAAATCCTGTCCCTAAGGGAATTCCAGTGTGTTATCAAAAATTTTTCCAAAGATCATTAGCAGATATTACAAACCAATTGAAACTGAGTATTTTCTTTGCAAATTACTTTTAACTTTAGAGCTATTGAAAAAAAGACATTGAGTGATTTAATTTACTTAATCTGTCTACAGATTGCAGTTATGTGCACATTCTGTGATTGCATTTCCAACAAAAAGCATATATAACTATCCCTAATAGAGATATTTTTCTAAATTATCATACTGGATCAGTAAGATCTCTGAAGATATTAATGTTTACTTTTTCATTTAGCAAATTGCACTAAAAATGGGCATTTGTACTTTGTTGATATGTTAGGAAATAATAATATTGCATCACACTTTTTTTTAACCTACTATTTTAATTAAAACTCTCCTATAGTCTTCAGGTTGGTGTGTCCTTTGAGGATATGTTTTTACTGACTTTTCTTAAAATCATTATATTTTTACTAGGCAATTAAGCTAATATTTTACATGAGAAGCACTTTATACAGTTACTCATTCTGAACCAAATCTTTTCTCCCATACCAAACCTGAGTAACCTAGCTTGATGATGAGACTGGGGATGGGGAAAAGGACCTTTGCTCCCCAGCTGTGAAGCACCAACCCTGCTGCTGTATCCTTATGCTTCAAGGATCAATGGTCAGTGAATCTACACAATGATAGAACCACTGCCGACGCTTACTCTATGTTATCACAACTACTCCCTACTCCTGCACCTTCTCAAAACTACATCCATCATCAAAATCCTGCAGTAGGGATAGTCTACAACAGAACAGACTCTGACACTCTCAGAGGGCATGCACTCCTGTGAAAGTTTTCAATCCTTCCCACTCCCACCTGATGATGATTGGAAATGATCCACTTGTGTTGGGTTTGAGGACCTTCCCGGTCTCTGGATTTTCCCTATTTCCATTGAATGATGCCACTAAGAATAGCTTACAGAGGATTCAATCTGTAATTCTTATAGTTAGGGTTTCACAATACAATATTCATTCATAAGAATTTTTATCTATGTGTCAAGGGTCCTCAGTAGTACTCACATTATTAGATTACTTGTATAGTCCTTCTTAGAACCCCTGTTGTTATTTACTATATATATATATAGCATCAAATGTGTGTTAGATGTTTTAAAGACAAATATGAGTATAAGGAATAAGGGATCATATTCCCCAACTGTGAAGCGGCAGTCCTGCTTTGAAAATCCCATTAGATGCCTATCTGCATCTTTAGGCATCTAAATAAATTTTAAAATCTGGACCAAAAGCCCCTTCCTTGGAGAGCTTAAAATCTAGGTAACAATATTGTTTCACATTAAATGTTATTTAATAAATATGTGTTCACCCCAGGAGTGGTATTGCAGCATTTGTGGTTACCATTCCAAAATGCTGCTGCTTTTCATGAGCAGAGTTTATTTGTGTTCATAGGGACCTCTTTTCTCCTAATCACACATATGCAACTCACATTTGAGTGTTTGTTAGGACAATGTACACATATCAAGAAAAGGACAGTTCTCATAACACTTACTTAGGACTTTCACTTATATTTTACCACAATATCCCACACACATCAGACTTCAGTGGGAGTAGAATTAGTCCCTAGATTTTTTTTTCCACAAGATTTTAAAATAAATCAGTACATTTTGTTGCTTGTAAGTTAACACTCATTGACAGCCCTGAATATTAAGGTTCTCTTTATAGTCAAACACCCAGTACAGCGCAACATCAGTGGTGCAAGCAACTCTAACTGTGGCTCAAACTTGACCTGACATGTCCACCTATAGGCATTTAGTGCTAGATACTCAGCTGGTAAATCAGTATAGTTAGCTTAACTTCAACGGTACGACACTGGTTTACACCAGCTGAGAATCTGCCCATAATCTGCCTCCTCACTGAATCATTGTCATCTGTATTGAGCCTGACAACACACGTTAACTAATGCCAGCTGTGATAGATAGCCATTTATTGGTGTAAATTACCACTGCTCCATTGAAATCACTGGAGCTGCAATGATTAACAGCAGCCAAGGATCTGGCCCAGAGATTTTTTTATAATGTGGATTCTTGTCCTGTTGGAACTGCGTGTAAACCATGAATTGATTTCACATAAACTACCAAACAGCCACTAGATTAACTTTCAGTCACTGCCAGCCTGTGTTAAATTAGAGGGGTGATGCAGAAGTGAATGGCGCTGGATCCATTACCAATTCTCTGAGCCATCCAATCTCTCTCTTATAACATATATAAGTCACAACATTCTAAGGAAAAGCTAACAAATCTAACTTTTAAAGAGGAGAACAGCAGGAGATCAAAAGTAATTCTAATAACAATCACATATAAATATAGTGTTTTATATTTCAAACAATTGTCCAGATCCATTTTTATTAGCAATAATTTGGACACTTACTTGTATAAAAAGTATTGTTCTTTCATAACCTTATACTAAATGCACTGTTGGTTGATGGGTGAAACAGCATGAGAATTTTCACTGAATTTCATTTCCAATATTTGTCAAAATTTCATTTTCATCAATATTTTCCTTCCTACTCAAATTCCTCTTGGCTGTTGTAAATGGAGCTGTAATAAATATTAATTCTTAAGTTAACTAGAGGCAAGTAAAGCCCTCCTTGAAATAAAGCAAAGGTCTGATAGGTTGTGTTAAAAGGAGCTCATGTTATTATTAATTATTTTTATTATTATTATCATTCTTTTATTTGTTAAGCACTGACAATGTGCTCAGTTCTGCTGATTAAGTTCTACTGAGCAAGTTTTACTGATTAGTTAATAGGGACAACATACTGTACTAGAAAGGAGATACTTAGCTATCAAGACTCTTACTTGCAAGGTTCACTTAGCAAAACAATTATGTGCCTGTTTTGTATGCAAGTTTTCATGAAAAAAGTAGAAAACGCATAAACTGAGTAAATATCATGATTTTGTGTTCACTAATTTTCTCACACCACTCCACCATATTCTGCCAACTTCGCTTCCACTGAGGCTTGGGTAAGTTAGAAAGCCCTGATCCTGAAAACACTTATGCACCTTTTAGTTTTCAGCATGTGTCTAGGCCCCATGAATGGATCTAAGTTAAGCACTCAGGTGAATGTTTGTAGGATCAAGGCCTATTTTTGCAAGCAGGCCTACTGAAAAAAGTGGGACTACTTGTAGAGTACTACTTAATGTGAGTACAAATGACAGAATTGAGTCCAAAGTGGACAAAACTGTAGGAGGGCCTCCAAACTCAGGGCGGCCTGGGGGCAGTGGACAAGTGGGGCACTTTGCCCCAGGCCCTGCAGGGGCCCCCACGAGAATATGGTATTCTATAGTATTGCAACTTTTTTTATGGAAGGGGCCCCCAAAATTGCTTTGCCCCAGGCCCCCTGAATCCTCTGGGCAGCCCTGAGTTTTTCACTATCACCACAAAGCAGGTCAGATACCATTAACCACTTTTGCTCTCTCCAATATCCATACACCTCTAAGAAGCCACAAACAAATACAATGAAGGAAAGGGCAGCTTGCACCTCCCCTGTCCTGGAGCTGTTGGGGATCACTTCAGCATTCAATGCTCAGATTTGCTGATTAAGTTCTACTGAGCAAGTTTTAGGGTCTGTCTATATGTAGTGCACTGCAGCGGTAATATAGCTGCACCACTGCAGTTCGTCTGATGAAGATGCTCTATGTCAATGGGAGAGAGCTCTCCCCAGGGGTGGCTCCAGGCACCAGCGCAGCAAGCGCGTGCCTGGGGCGGCAAGCCGGAGGGGAGGCACGCCGGTCGTCATAAGGGCGGCAGTCAGAGAGCCTTAAGTGGCATTTCTGCGGAAGGTCTGCCGGTCCCGCAGCTTCAGCAGCAATTCAGCAGTGGGTACGTCGAACGGGCAGGATCGTTAGATCACCTGCAGAACCGCCGCTGAATCAGCGTGACCAGCAGACCTCCTGCAGAAGCATCGCCGAATGCTCCCTGACTGCTGTGCTTGGGGCAGAAAAAAACATAGTACCGCCTCGGCTCTCCCGTCAGCATAAAAAAAGCATCTCTGTGAGTAGCATAAGCTCTCCTGCAGACATAGTGATGTGCACACGAGTGCTCATGTCAGTGTAACTTATGTTGCTCAGGGGGGTGGTTTATTCACACCCCTGAGTGACATAAGTTATGCCGACACAGGTTGTAGTGTAGACATAGCCTTACTGAAGGCTGCCTTAGCTAGTGCTCCAGCGGTTAAGGTCTTCCTGTGGGCCATGGCACTACCAGAGAATAGCTAGGGCACAGAAATGCCCTGCCTGCAGAAAGCATAGAGGTGGCTAAACTGGTTCTATGGCTGGTTGAGAGACCCCATATGCCAGGGGTACTCCTAAGAGTGGAAGGCCATTGTGCCTATTTTACAGACACTTTAATACAGTTTAAAGGAGCCACAACACAAGTCTCTCTCATTTGTGCACCATATACATGAAAAACTGCAATTTTTCAAAAGCAGACATTTCAATGGAAATAATGTTTTGGGGACTACTAAAGTCAATGGCCTCACATCCCACTATGCGTTAGGAAGTAGCTTAACTGATATTGCCATTGAACACTATAATCACATCTACTTCCTCTAACTGTGTAGCTGTGCAGAATTCCAGCTGTAAATGTGTTCTTGGGAAAAAATGCACATTTGTCTATGTCCAGCTTTCTAGTTTGTACATCTCTCTAAACCCAGCCAATATGCTTTTTCACAACTGACATAGAAAAGTCAGTTCTTACTTACATGCTTTTTGAGAAGATCAAAGTGTATGCATGTGTAACTCAGATTGTTAGGGAAAATTTGGCCCTGATAGTCATTTCATGCTACCCCAATGGTTTCAGTGAAGCATCATGGGTCTTTAACTCAGGACTGAATTTAGTCATTAGTATGTTAATGTGTAAACCCAGGCCTCTCCTCTACAACTGCCAAGGGCGTCTGTGCTGTGGAATCACTCTGCTGTTCAAGACAAGCTGAATGTGAGCAAGAAACTGTCTGTGCAACAGCATGAAGGGAGTGGGATGGGACAGAGTATGGGCAGTCTGAGAACAGGGTGAGGCCGGGAGAACTGGATCTGACTGAGGATGCAGTGTGAGTGCCCCTCATAGGCTATGTCACTCACTGGGCTGACGTAGATTCATGGAGTAATGCCAAAGTTATATTGTGGTCTGAGAGGGAAATTTCTCCCCACCTGCCCACTGTGCATCTCCCAAAATCACTCAGGCCAGAGTGGAGTCTGGATTTTTAGCTACAGTTTTTTATCTAGATCCCTAAATTAATTTACCATTAATTACCATTACCATTAATTACAATTACCAATTATCATTAATTAATTTACCATTCAACAAAAAAGGGAGGATTTTGTTCCATAAACACGGTCTTTGTTTTCCTGACCACCTATCAACTGACACTGAAACTTTTGTAATGGGAAAAAAAGTAGAAATAATTCCACTGATTATGGTGCCACTAAGAAATAAACTAATCTGAATCAGGAGTACTAGAAAAGAAATCCCCAGTGTGTACAGGAAAGATAGAACTCTTGGCTAAAATTCAGTGTCACCCAGTATTTGTATTTTACTAATATATTTGTTTAATTAACAATCAGAAACATACCCAGGCAACAGAAATAGATGATACACCTGCTTTTGATGACAATGAGCAGCAAGACTCACCACAGAAGCACATTTTTTGGAAAAATCCTCTCTCTTCCTACTGGTTTTATGCCACATTCTCTTGAATACAATAGAGACAGGCTATTATAGTCAGCCCTAATTTTCTCAGAAGGGATAGCTCTTAAAAGTACAGGCTTTTTTTACTTTGCATCATAGAAGTGGACACACACTTAACCATAAGCATGTCAAGGATGGATGAACCAATTCAGCTAAAACACAAATATTCTTTCCTCGATCACCACCACCACTAAAATTTGAATCAAAGCCTAAACTTAAACCTTAATCTAACTTTTATTGGGGTTGGAAAAACAGAGATTAACTTCCCTTAACTCACATGCTATTTTTAATTTCTGTACCTCTGTATTTAGTAATTTCACTCAAGATGAAGACTGAAGGCAGCAGGACCACATAGGCTGGTTTTGCAGTATTTCTGTCCCAAATGTATACTGAACATCTTGCATGATAGCCTATTCTCATCACGCTTATAGCATAGTTTTTCCAGTACAAGCAGTGTGGACAGTTCAGACAAGGTTCAGATATGCATCCAAACATATGGGTGTGCCTTTAGACTGAACCTCCTTTCAAGCTTCAGCCAGCTCTACTCAGTTGGGGAAGTATAACAACATCATTCATTTTTTAATAAACTGTTAGAAGAATGTTCAGGCTTCAGAGTAAAACCCTGCAACACCAGGAAATACCAGAGTTACAGCTGACCCCCAGCACAACTTGAGCTCAGCTCTCTCCTGAGCGTGCATTCCAATACAGTCTTAGAGTGCTGCTGGACCTGATAGGCACTGCCCTGTGTAAGGGGCTTTGCACAGCTTTATTTCCCCCAGGAGAGCACAGGAGGCGTTGTGTAGGCAAACTTGTTCTTTTTACGGATGCTACTCTGAAACACTGTTCTACAGGGAGAGCATATCTCCACTACAGCCTTTAAAGAGGTGCAGCATGCCCTTGCTTGCATGCATGTGCAAGGATAGGGAACTTAACCCTATCTCTTCTTTTCCCCTCCCTTTTGGGGTAGCTAGTGCCTCAGGAGCACTAGAAGGGAGCAATTGTCCCTGCTGTTAGGGACAGTTGTTCCCAGCCACTGAATGAGAGCAGTGAAGACTTTTCATGCCCTCCCCTACACTTGTGTAAACATGCAGTGGCCAGATACAATCTACCCTTTAAGTCTGGAAATTATAAAAAAAAATAAAAAAAAAAAAAAAGCTTCTTGTTGCTATGAGGCTAAATATTTGCTGAGTGCATAGGGTGCAATAGTAGCAGCATTCAGTACTAACCATAGCTATAGTCCCTCCCTTAATTCTTTATCACTTTTTCCTTGGGCCTGAAGCAAAAAGATTTTCTAACACAGTGGAACCCTGCTCCCCAACATACAGACAATAGAGTCTGCACCTCAGACAGGGGACAGAAAGAAAAATTTTCTACAGATCCTGATGTGGGAGTTCCAACAGATTAAACAGATTAAAACAGACCTGTCAGAAATCAAAATTAGTGGGGTTGCAAGGAGCATCAGTCAGAGGAGGATTCAGCCCACTGAACACAGACAGGACAAAACAAAAAACCCATACAATTCAGACCAACAGACTCCAGTTTTCAGGAAAACAAAATCCTCAAACTAGATTTTTCCAGACAGCATTTACTTCTCTTGTCCTGATTAAAATGAAAAATATCACATTCACCACTTTACCCTAATGAACAGGATCAGTATATGACCCCATGGACAAACTCACCATAACATCTGGGACTTTAAAATGACAGGCCAGGACCTCAACTGGGGTAAATCAGCATAGCTTTGTTGACTTCAAGAGAGCAGCATGGATTTACACCATCTGAGGATCTGTCCTCATATGCTGTACCTTTTGAACATCTCTGCTCCCATTTTTTCAGTTCTGCATCAGGTTTAAGGTGAATTTCATTTCCAGCATATGGGGCTGAATGATTAGGGCTATCTGAATTTATTTTAAATCACACCATATATAATGGGAAAATAAAGTTGTTATGGTTTGGTTCACTCCTGGTTCTGATTATTGATCTGAATGAGTAAATTAATGTTTATTTAATAGCTATATTTGTGTAGTAAAGAGACAGTTTTGGATAGAAAGCACATTTCTATCTGAAAATTGTTTCCCTGCTGCTATTACAAGTAACACCTAACATTAGTCTAACTAAAAGAGATTGGCAAAAAGAAATTATTTTTATCTTCATCATTTTCTTTACTTTGTGCATTTCACAGCACTTTGCACATAGTCAGTTTCACTGCTTCTCACCTATAATCACTTAAATGAGACTCTTTCTCCTTGTTGTTTGTGTGAATCTGTCACACAGCAGCTAGGGATACAAAAAACATTTTTAAAATAAATACATGTGGTACTGAATCCACAAAAACTGGCAGATTGTGAGGCAGGTCCCTAAAACTACTCTCAATCTTTTTTTTTTTTAAACTAAGCAGATTTCAAGTTGATGATGTCCCTTTAATATAAATAATGAGCTAATGAAATAAGTATGAAATTGCAAGAATCATAAAAAGAATTTTACCATCTGTGTCACACTCAGCCTAACAATGAAATCATTTCAGAGCCAAAATACCAGAGTGTGCTTCCAGCACAAGTTATACAAGAGTGTAAGTGATTAGATTGTAGAACAAGATAATGTCTGTGTTCAAATGAGGAATGAATACCTGGGTTCAAATTTGGCTTAGATGACAAAGGCAAGGAATATCATATGTCATTTTAAACTAGTCTCAGTAAACATTTTTCCACATCACAAAACTATCCCACATTTTCGTGCAGGAAACAATCTCTACAAAAATAAAATCCAAGAATGAAAGTAAAAAGTTTTTGAGGTCAGAAATGGGGTATGATCCAAAAGTTCTTAGATAAATTCTGTAGCTCTTAATTCCGTAAACCTCAAAGAGAGTTTTGTCTGAATAAGGAACACAGAATTTAACCTCATGGTTGGAAGACTGGATTTAAGCACAGATGCATCAAGAGAAGTTTATCTTCTTCCTTCTTACTATAAAGAATCATAACCAGAATCCAAGTTTCTCCTCCTCTTTCGGAATGGGATCCCAAAGCACAGGACTCTCTGGGCATGATGTGGCAGTATATGAGTTGCAATACAGTGTTGTCAGATCATATTCATCTGTCTGCAGAACCTGAACTCACAAAAATTCAGGGGCCAGATCCTCAGCTGGTACAAATCACCATCCTGCAGCTCCACTGAAATCAATAGAGGTCTGCTGATTTATACCACCAGAGAATATGACAGCAGGTGCTTTTCATCAATTCTGTTACAATGGAGATTGGTTTAAATGCCCACTCCTCAGTACACAGTACAGGCCTTTAATATGAGGCATATTTTACAGTGGCTTTGCTCACCGATCTTTTCAATGGAGTAGTTCTGCACCCAGAGAAGCTCTGAACAGAGATCTAGCAATCTCTTCACAAATACTAAAAGTTAAAAAAAAAAAAACTTGTCTTAGAGATTGACGATGATGCTCACACACAAGGGATCCCATCACAAAGGATGCTGAAGTGTTACTTGGAGACACAGAGCTTTTGAAATCCATATAGACAAGGCTGGAGAACATTGTTGCGGCCTATAAGAAAACAATAGATAATTAGGGTCCATTCAGAAGTATAACTTATAAAAGTCAGTTGTGCAGTTTAAAAGTCATGCTCAGATGGAATTAATTGCCATTTCCACAGTGAGGCCGCATTAAAATTTCTCCTTGTGGCAAAAGTTTCCCCTTATATTTTGCTTAAAAGAACATTAATATATGAAAAGTTAATGTCCTTAATAAACATCCTGAAGTGTGGGATGCTGTATTCATATAAGAAAGGCATGAGCCAACTGTGAGAGACATTCAGATGCAATCAAAGAGGATCTGAGCTTAACTGAGCTCTCACATGACAGTTCAGATCATTTCAGATCCCTTCCAATGGAGATAAAATAGCATCAAAAGCAGAGAGACTTTTTTCTTTCTTCCAAGAATGAAAACACAACATCATTAGTCAAATTTACTCTGAACTTCCGCCTCCTCATGTTGATTTGTACTCAGGTTGAGTAAACATATCTTTCCATCATGGTAAATAAATGTAAAAGCCTATCAGTAACTTAATTGCTTAACGAATGATGCAGTGTAGGGTGTAACATGTTTTTTTTTATTACAGCACCGAAGATAAGGATCTCTCAGAAACTCCTGTTATATATCTTGGCAGTAAAAATCTGTTCCTAGTTGAAACTTTACTTATAAAATTTCAACTCAGGATAATTTTATTTTTCAGTTTTTGAAAAAAAATCACCTTGGATAATTTTTAAAATGTACAAAAATATAATTGAGAAGACTTTCTCTTGCACTGTGCATCACAGAGAAATTAAATTTGACAAAACTGATGAGTCCATAATAAGAGTGGATTGTATTTAATGCATTAAAAACACCCTAAAATAAAAATGGCAAAGATACTGAGAATGAAAAATATCACAGTGATTTTTAGCCTGCAGATATCAGATGAAATTCTAATCTCCCATGCATGGCACACACCTAGACACAACTGGAACCATGCACTCTACTATCCTGGCACACCTATACGCTTAAATCGAGGGGATGACAGGGAGGAGACAGTTCTTCTTCTTAAAATAAAGTAGTTTTACAGAGATGTTGTGAAAACAACATGAGTGCATGCCATGTATCTAAGATTAAAATCTGGCTCCTGGTGGGCATGTGGATAGAATGCCCATGCATAGCTGCCAGACTGCCATGGTAGATCATAAAGGCTACAAAGGAACAGTAAGAATCTAACCAATTAAACAAATATCACAATAGGCCAGCTCATCTTCACAGTTTATCCTTCTTCAAAAGCTACACGAGTGTCAAAATATGTATTGACCCTAAAAACTCTATCATCTTAAAAATAGGTATATTAATAATTACTAATAATAATAACAACAGTAATAATTACTGGCAGCCCATAATTATAGAGAAATATAAATATAGAGCATCTTGAGAAATAGTATGCTTGGATATTGTGTCTTAATTATATCTTCCCATATCAGCTTCTCTCAGACACTGCAGGACAAAGGTATACTCAGTATTGCTGTTGTCCATTGTGCTGAAAGGTTTAGCCAGAATCTCATCATGCTCAATCAGTTAGCAATGGCGAGTGTAAGGGTACGTCTACACTGCACGATTATTTCGAATTAGCTTAAACCGATATTACAAAACAGATCTAATAAAATCGGTTTAGCGCGTCCACAGTGGGATCCTGAAATCGATTGTTTGCGTCCATGGTCCAAAGCTACCATCGATTTCAGGAGCGGTGCACTGTGTAGTGTCCCAGTATCCATAGTTCCCACTTCCCGGTGAAGCACAGTGCTGATGGGCAGAAAACATTTCTCCCGGGGTGTGGTGCTGGGTAACAGCCTCTACCCCTCCCTTTGTGAAAGGCAGGCAGACAACCCTGTGGCGCTTTTTCACGGAGTGCATTAGCAATAACGTCATAGCACAGCAATCTTTCCCTATTTTCCACGTGGTCGGAGGGGAAATACTGAAGGAGCTGTCCCCTGAACCACGCTGGACAGACATCTGTGTTTAACCTACCAGACATTGGGAGCTCAGTCAAGAATGCAAATGAATTTCAGAAGGGCTGTTGTGGACTGTGGGATAGCTGGAGTCCTCAGTACCCCTCCTCCCTTCATGGCGTCCCAATTTGAGTCTCTGTGCTTCCTTAACGCTTGTCACGCAGCGCTGTTACCTGGGAGTTTATTTTAATTTTCAAACGCTTTGGCATTTCGTGTTCTGTAATGGAGCTGTACAACAGATTTGTCTCCCATACACGATCAATACCTAGTATCTCCCCGTACGGTAATGCGGACGCTCTTTTCGATTTCAGACTGCAATCGCCAGCCGTGCTGATCAGAGCCTCCACGCGGCAAGCAGGAAATGTAATTCAAAAAGCCGCGGGCTTTCCCTGTTTATCCTGCCCGCATTCATCCGATCAGATTGCTGTCCAGAGCAGTCAGTGCTGCACTCTGGGATGCCGCCCGGAGGCCAATAACGTCAATTTCCGTCCACACGAACCCTAATCCGAGTTATCGCTATCGAATTTAGCGCTACTCCTCTCGTTTGGGAGGAGTTCCGAAATCGATTTAAGGAGCCGTTTAACTCGATATTAATGACGACATCATGTGAACGGATACAGCGTTAAATCGGTATATTGGCCATTAAACCGATTTAAAGTCGCAGTGTAGACCTGGCCTATGACATGGTTAGCCACGTCTGCCTCAGCTGATGTTACCAAAAGCCCTGAACCTGCCAAAGATGATTGTCCCTGATGGCAGGATCCTAAGGTTTATTGTCAAGTCTCTTGTCATTGACATGCGTGATTTAAGGATGTAGTATCAGACAACGGAGTGATATCTCTCTATTGGATCAGAAATGTAGAGCTATGAGAGCCCAAGGGCTCGACCTTGACTCAATACTTGCATATACAAATTGTCCTCTCTCTCTCATTTGCCCATGCTGAATCAAAACCTAAATTTGTGCAAGCAAATTTGGTAATTAGATACATTGTATGTGCAAAAACAGCATTTGTGCAAACTGCATGTGCATCTGTTGTAGCCTTCTAAGTGTGGGTGTCTAACATAAAATGAAAACACTCTGGCAACTCCTCCAGTGAAGATAAATATAAATTTTAAAAAAATTACATTGAAGTGACATAAGGAAGTCACAGTCCTGCTAGAGTGACTTTTGCAACAAATAACTTTGTTAGCACCCCAATACGTCAGTTCTGGGTTCAATAACCCACATTAGGTTCGATTAAATTAGATACCGAGAAATTGCAATGAAGTCTGATGCTACCTCCCTAATTCATGTTCATAAGACCAAAAAAAAAAAAAAACAGAGTTTAACCTTGAATTTCCTGGCTCAGTCTGGTTAAAACATGACCCATAACATTAATTAAAATGTGGCTTTCTGGTTTATTTCAAGCGCCATGTTGTAGTGGGGGAAATGTGGAAAGTATTTTTTTACTCCTTGACATGTTATGTGATATAAAATAGGCTGTTATAGGCTGCTCATCTATTTAATTTAATACATCATCCACATCACAAAGCACATAATATTTTGTTCCCTGATTTCTAACTAGTTCTCACTTATCTCTCTGAAGAGGAATAGACAGAACAAATGCTGACGTATTTTAATTAGAAGTCAGAGATAAATTTCTAACATTAAATATTTGCCTCTCAAAACAACTGACCATCTTCTGCCCATGTAGATTTACACTACACACATTGACATTTATTTGACACATATATACTGCTCAGCTGGAGAAGGGCATACATTGCTCAATAGTCTCTAGTTTTAGTATGTCCAACACAGAGACATACAATATCATATACCAGGAATTTAAGTCAGCACACATTTTACTACTGATTTCACATATGGGCCTGGAGTAACTTTTCTCCTAATATGGTGATATAACGTGCACTATTTAAATAAGTCCTTATTCTGAGCCTTATAAATATGCACCAGATGTATCTTTTGTAAATGTTATGTTTTTCAACGTCTCAGCATTTGTGAGTAGTTGAAAGCTATGTCAGCCATGCTTTAATGGGGCATAAAAGTGTGTTGCATTCAAAGAAATGGCACACCATTGTAACAGGCAAAATTAGAAGTGCTGTCAATGGCTACATTTTCATGTTATCGATTTACACTGTTTAAGATGATGCTCTGTTTTTATGTGTGTGTATTTTTAATTGATGTCTATACATCCATATACACATAGAGGTGTTATTTTACGGCAGTGAAAAGTAACCGATACAAAACAATAGCCACAGCAAATTAACTGAATCCTAGAATTGTATCAGTGCATTTACAGTAGTTGCAAGGTTGCAATTAAGTGATTCAGTAGATGTCCTGAGTTTGCCCAGGATCAATTTTAACATAGAAAGCAAGCACACACACACACTGTTGCCCTCTACTGAATGAAATCAGAACTGTTCAACCATATGTCATAGGCCCTATATTGCTAACAGCTAAAAAAGTATCTCCTGTTGCTTAAGTGGAGTAGCCTGTACATTTGCAATAGCAGGATCTGACTTGTCCCCCTGCTAACATGGAGCTCAAAGTGATCATGGTGTGCAGCAGAGTGAAAACCTGGGCTGTCACCAATTCAGTGCAGTATACAGATAGCTCATTTTAGGCCATATCCTCCCATTCTCTTGTAGAATGATGTAGAAAGGGAGCACTTCATTTAAAAATGGTGTATCATTTAGGGAAAGGAAGGCTTGTGAACATGTGGAAGAAGCAAGGAGTGTGGTCAGACCTACTCATAGTTTGGAGATCCATGGACACTGACTGTGCAGACCCTGCAGATCTCTAGCCATATGAGTTTGTGCCCCTTGGCTCTGTGCTGTTCCTGGCCCTCCCCCACCTAAACAATGGTATCACATGGGGGACAGTTGATGCTGTTGTCTTGGCTCCTCCCCAGCACAATCGGTGTCTATCTGTGACTGATCCCTCACAGAGCACATACTGTGAGTTCATGTTAGGTCATTTGCCTTATTATGAACATTTATTTTCTCCTTTTAAGAATATGCACCTGACCATATCTCCGAGAAGAGGAAAGGTCTCAACATGTTACACAGTCACTGTCATAGAATGCCATTTGCTTTTAAGTTTTGTGTTAGAACTGTTTCATGCCCCTCACTCAGGCAAATCAACTCAAGGGCTGAGCCATATGACACATCAGTAAACATAAGGGCATCCTGGCATTTTTGGAAATAGTTTAACATCCCACAACTATTTTTATTCTCAGGTTCATGGGCTTATGAATGAGAAGAATATCACTGGATAACTGCCATTCAGAAATATGTGTCGAAAAATCCTAGATGTCTGTGCATCTGATGGAATGATCAAAAACACTCCAAAAATGCATATGCTAAACTTTTAAGAAATGCACATTGCTGAAATATATCCTACAACTAATGTCACATTTCAGATACATTTTAATTGTATTTTTACATTTGATATTCAAATTGGAAAAGTATATCTTATTAAACACAACACTTGGCTTTGCTACTTTAATAAAAAATAAGTTGTTAAGGGAAAGAAAAGCAAAACTACTGATTCTTTTCCTTATGATGATCAAATGAGTCTTTCATGTTGTATCTTACACTTCATTTTTTTAGCATTTTGAGGCAAATAGCAGATATCAAAACTTAGTAAATAATCAAAGACATACTCAGTTTTTCCAAACTGTCATGCTACTTTCTTGTATTAACTGATCTCTTAGGTAGCATAAGCTTATTTAATTGCTACTGAAGATTATTTGGATGAAAAAAGAGATGACACTTTCTCTTACCTCTCAAAAAAGACAAAACTATATTTTTCAAACAGCCAGATTCTGATCTCCTACACACATGCACAAGTGCAATAGCTAATGTTAAAAGGTTTGATAGGAGCTGCATATCTAAGATTGCACTCTGGATCACTGATTGTACATTCTATACTTAAAATGACTTAATCTGAAAATATATTTTATTGCTGAGTAATTCATATTGTGTTACATTCAAAAAAACCAGTTTTCTGATTTTTATTTCTAAAGGGCAGTTACGCATGCACAATAACTACATTTCAAAAGGAGTTTTAGTAGGTTAGCAAAGTGCATATGCATGTATCCCCACTGACATGATAGACCGTAATGGCTGCGGTCTGTCATGTCAAGCATCTGCATATTAAACAGTCCCTAAGTACACATTGACACAGCAGACTCTAATAGCTCTGAAGCTGTGACAATCTACTGAGTCAATAATATACATGTTAAAGAGCATCTTGTATACTTTCATCAATATATTTTATCTTTTAGCTAATTTGTTTCTTCTTTACATATATAAAAAAAAAAAATTCCCCTCTCACCCCTATGGGTGGTATGTGTCTTCCTCAACCTCGGGTCCTCTACCAGAGGCCTGGGAGTTTGAGGGTTCTGCGCAGTATCTTAGCTGTTCCTAGCACTGCACTCTTCTGGACAGAGAGCTCTGATGTTGTTCCTGGGATCTGTTGGAGCCACTCACCCAGCTTAGGAGTCACACATAATGACCTTTATCCTTAACACAATGTCACACATATGTAACATATGTCATACACGTGTTCTCCGTAGCAGAATCCATCCAGAACAGGGCAGTTCTTAAAAGGATTATTGTAATATTTTACACTGCCAACATACACACTTTCAGGTTTGTGGCTGTTCAAAACAGGGTAGAATTATTCTCTTCCCTTTGGTGCACCTGATCCAAAGCCCACTGGAGTTGTTGAAAAGACTCCAGTTAACTTTACAGGGCTTTGGATGAGGCCCTGAGTGAATCTGCTTTTTTCCTATTGTATATTTCCTTATAATTAAATGGAAAAGGTCACGGGGAGAATGAAACAAAATGCAAATGGGTTAATTGCTATTATCATCAACAAAAAACTAAGAAACTAGGACAGAGATTTAAAAAAAAAAGCCACCATTTTGTTAAATTTGAATTAAGTCGGATGCTACATCCTTAATTCATGATTACATGACCCTAACACCTTTTACATAGCAAAACAAGGAAACTATTATTAAACATCAGAAAATGGCAACTTGATCTTAATCTAAATAAGTGGACGAAAAAATCTCACTCAGCACTTCCAAACTTATACCATGTCACAGTAACATGGTCCAGCCCTTACTCATCACAGACCTTCCCTCCTGGTTTTATATTTCAGAAAAGGGTTCCTTTTCCATAATAAATAATAATAATACCTTGCACTTTTTAAAGGTGGGTATGAATTATTATTCCCATTTTACCGATAGAGAAATAGGCACAGAGAGATTGCATGACCTCTATAAAATTTACAAATGTTTGAGGCCTGATTCTCCTCTCTCTTGCACTAGTTTTACATTGGCACAACTCTAGAGATTTCACTGGAGTTACTCCTGACTTATACCAGTACAAGCGAGAACAGAATCAAGGCCAATATTTCCATTCCTCTTCCTAGGAATCTCACTTTCTCCATCCCATTCCTGGTCCCCTGACACAATCAAACCACACCTTGCATCATGCTGCACTTCAACACAATCTCACCCTAACCTGGACCTGGCTGGGACTTCTCCCTGCCATTTATAAACATGCCAAAAACTGATTGGAATTGCATTCTAGTAATACGGTAACAACTTTCCTTGTATAATTCCACAGGCCTAAATCCTATAATTGGATCCTCCTGGGCAGACCCCCATTGGGTTCTGTCCAGCCTCAGAGTTCTGCACGCATAGATATACCTGCAGGACTGGGACTTTAGAATCTCTCAGAGATGTTTGTTAACTTAATCCTATATACCCACTAAGGCATAAGTATTTATTACTGGGCTTTACAAACAGTGGATAATTCAGCAGCGATGACCCTCATTATTTTAGTTTCTATGCTAATAGCTAACAAATAAAAACTTTTTGTCAATGACACAAGATTTTTTTAATTTATAAAATGCATCAAATTATCAACATTCAAGGTTAGTGAACAAAATTTGAAGATGGAATGCAGTGATACAGACGGAGCAAATCTTGCTCAGGATTACATCTAACCTAAATCATTGAGGAGCAGATTGTACAAATTACCCATGGTCTAGACCTAGGAGATTATGGAAATCTGCTCTGCACCCCAAGGAGTTTTTGGAGGGATTGTCTCAAGAAGGAGACAATTTTCCCCCCAGCTTCCTAGCACAACAAGGCAATTCATCACCACGGGACGCTGCAGAGTGTGCTCCTCTCTCTGCAGTTAGCAGTTATAGGCGTGGTCTCACCCCTTGTAGGGAAATTTGTATCTCCAGGGTCTCATAGCAGGAACTCTGAGTTAAAGGGATTGTAACTGCCCCTAATTCTTGCTCTGGGAATGCAAGGGCTTCTTGTGCCCTTCCACCCTCCAGCCAGCACACCAAGAGCCAGGGACAATCTAGCCCTGATGAAGGCAAGTATGTCACACAACAGGGACTTGTGTGGTCTAACTGTAGAAAATCTACTACTCATTTGGCTCTATCATCAGCACATAACTAGCCACCCAGCCCTCTACTCACTTAACAGGTTGCTCTCACTGTGCTGTGTTCTCACTGAGCATTCCCAAATATTGGCGGATCCAAAGCCCATAGAAGTCAATGAGAAGATTCCCAGTTACTTCAATGGGCTTTGGATCAGGCTGTACATCCTTAGTAGCAAGTTTGTGAGTATGTAATTTGGGTATGGCTGTGCTTTCACACTGTCCGTGCTCATGGGATCTGACCCCTTCCACACTGGTGAACTATAGCTAGCTTGCCCACTGCTTTTATTTTCATTGCTGGGCACAGCACATGGAGTCTCCAATTTACCAGTGAGCTACAAGTGGAGTAAGTGGCTGACAATCATGGGTGTCTGGCTTCTGTACACACTTAGCCAGAGTAAGATTTGACCTACTAGCTGTGAAAAAGCAGCTCATGTCACATGTGCTGCAAAACCCAGCCAGAACAGACTGAAGTTTAATCATGGCAATGTTAACCTACAAAAAAGAGAACAAAAAGTTAAACTGCTTAGTATAAGGTGCTGCATGTCCCAAACATCAAGGAGGGGAAAAAAGAATTCAGCACATTAGGAATGTAAAGCTTTTGATTTGCTTTTTCTTTCCACAGAGACTAAGGTCCAAACCAACAGTGCTCCCACTCGTTATGACACCCTAGCATGAATCCTATGAGTAGAGTTTCTGATTTTTGGCTTTAACTAATAAACACGATAAAACACCCATGATGCAGAGAAAAAAGAAAAATCGGTGTTTATCCAATAAACACCAGAAAAACACTGGAAATGGTTACTTGTGTCTAAGGGCTTGTTTATGGAGCAGTAATGTGCACTCTGGGGGTGTGATGTCTCAAGTGCACTAAGATGTTGTGCATTAATTGGGCTGTGGACACCCCACTGGTGTGTACTAAAGGTTACCTAGTACACTTCCGCAATAGTGCTTTTTGAAATAGTACTACATTAAAACACACTAGGGAACATCACAAAGAGATTACTCATTACAGTATCATGGAACTTCAAACAGCTCCAGTCCACAGCACTGTTGTGTGGTGGATGTCACGTTGCTCGTAGGTATGCCTTCTGTTTTGGGGGATTTATTAATTTCATTTTTGATTCTTTATTTTTAGCAAATTTTGAGATTTCTGTAGAAGTCCAAAAATCAGAGGGTTTCAGAGGTTCCTCTTCCTATATACTGAACTGACTAATGTATAGTGTATATAATGTATATACATTAGTCATTATAGTATATAGAACGAGAAAAGCCCAAAAACCCAATTTTGGGACTTCTACATAAAGCTAAAACATTTCTAGAAATAAACCCTGAAATATGAAATTAATAAACCCTCAAAAACAAAATCCCTACCTATGAGCAACGTGACATCCAACCCAGAACACTGGGGTGGACTGGCACTGCCTGAAGGGGACAGGTTTCAATTTCATGATAGAGATGTTGCCAGTAGAATGTATGCTACTGTGTCAGAATACATGGGGGCTGGCGATCAGCGGGGAGTTGAGACTACAGAGCCTCTAGAAAACTAAAAGACAACTAAATGTGATATATGTTGAAATGTCCCTTTTGTAAGGGTAAATTATCAGTGCATCATTAGGCATCCATTTCCCATTCACAGTTGTGGCCACTGTGCAACCCGTTCACATCATAGTGCTGAAACTTCCTCTTTAGCATTATTCTAACATATTTTTGTTGGTTAATAAAGTCAAGGAAGAGTTTAAACCAATAGTTTTCCTGTTTCCAATAACTTGGTGGCTCTTCTTTATGTACCCTGTATATTATGTACCCTGTGTAATAGCAGCCAGATCTGATTGGCTGACATCTGTTTCTTTATGGGATTTATATTTGCCAAGTAGCCGGACAGCAATATCTATTTAATATTCATTGAAAGTACTTACAGAACAATAATGACAATAATTGCTTCTGATTCTTGTGTTTACAACACTGCCAAAGTATCATTAGGGCCTTATTTATGGATAATAATGCTTATTAATCACAATTATTTGAATTTTGGAATGTATTAGATTAATATTCTTTTGTATTTCAGTTCTGTATTAATCCTGTGAAAGGCATTTATTGAGTGCAACTCATTGGGACAGCTTATTTTGGAAAAGTAAATCATCACCAATTTTCAGGTAATAGATAAAGAAATTATGTGCATACCAGATGTATGTGCACAGTGAGCAATAGATACTACTACTAAAATCAGCACCTGTGGACTAAAATCAGAGACAGACTCTGAAAAGAAAATACTCTGAAAGGAATACTGATATTACAGGTTAGTTTGCTTTTAGAAATCCTATTGAATAGAATGCTTTTTATTATTTTGAATAAATATTTTCTTTTTTGTCTGTTTTTAAACTCAATCTTTAGTAATGTATACTATACTGGGGGAGAGTTTTTGCATGAGTTCTAAGATTCATGGACACTTGAAAGGTTGCTAACGTAGGAAGTATAGTATAAGAAAGACCTAATTTTGGATGTAAATAATTTCAGCTTTTATAAATCAGTGTCTGATAGTGCTGGAATAAATATGATGGAATGAAAGCGTAAGAGGAAATGACAGTTGTAACAAGAGAAAACGTAACCCTAAATCTAAATATCAGCTGCCATATATTCATATTCTCCTTTTGTCCTTCTGTAGTACTTAGAATTCTGAAAAAACACCAAAGCTACTGTAGTACCAAACTCTTGGATTTTTGGTGTGCAGCCAGCTCCATAAATTTGCATTTAAACAAATAAAATCCAGAACAGTGTCATATGTCTTTTTTTCCTACGATGGTTCTTCAAGCATAATTTAAAGAGGCACTGTCAACTTAAAAATCACATTTTGGTCTGATTTGTTTTTCCCTGACTGTTGATGTAACACTTATGTTTACTATCACTGAAAAAGATTACAGAAACTATCTTCCTATATTCTATTCAGTTTATTTACTTTGTGCTTTTTGTAGCAATTTGTGCATAGTCAGCTTAACCTGTGTAGTAGGTCACTTCCCCCTGTCTGTGTGATTCTTTTATTCAGCATCCGTGGAAACAAAAACATTTTTAAACTAATTGTAAAAGCACAAAACTAGGGAAGTTGGGAGGAACACTTAGCTCTGGTGAAGTACCTGCAACTATGCTTAACTCATATATTTAATATTCATATAAGCTGACGGTGTCCCTTTAAAGTGTAAGTATTTCACCTATTAATATTTTGGCTAGCTTTACAAAATACATTTATAAAACACATGCATCCAGGTTTACCAAGAATTTGAAAGCATTAAGCAACAGTCCATGCTGTATATAGCTTGATCACTATTAGAAGAATCAAAGATATTTTTAAAATATTTCATAAGAGATGAGCCCAAGTAGCAAAGATCATGCCCAGATTTGAAGTGAAGTTTTACTAAGTTCAGTTCCCAAAGAACTATCCCACTTCTCAGAGGTGGGAGCAGGTCTGTAGTTCTAAGGCCTGGTATTATCCTTTGTTTGACCCATTGTTATAGACATAAAGGAAGTTCAGATCCAAATTAAGAGCTGGGATTCGCCGAATTTTGGGATGTCTGGCTGAGGGGCTTTGACTAGGCCCATCCCTAATTTCTACTCATCAATAGCTGACAAAAATTGTTTCAAACATTGATCATGTTACTGAAGGTCTTTGACTAATGATCAATCATCCTTTTTAGTTCTTCTGATTCTACTGAATGTCAGCATTTGAGTGTTACATGATTAATTACAATGGTACAGTACGTGACATCATATCTTCCTCGCTCTTATTATTTACAGAATGTTTAGACTGGTGGTTACAATTCAGTTTATTACACTCAGAAATTTGTCCTTCCTAAGGAGGTCCAGAAAATATACTTCTTAGTATTTCCAAATCATAGCACGAAATCTGTGAAAGAATATAATAATAATATCTTAACTTGTGTAACCTAAAATGGCAGCTTTGAAAGCATAACTCACCATATGCAGCTTCCAGTCTCCCTGTATTTAATTGTATTAAAGTATTTGTAGCACTGGTATCACTTTTTTTTCAAAATGTTTTGAGTGTTTTAGGAACTGTTCCTACTCTCCAGACTGTAAATGGCAAAACTACCAACAGTTCTACATGGAATTATAGTACTGGCATTTACATCATTGGGAGCAATAAAGAACCTTTGTGCATGGGGTAAGGTGATTCTTTTGAGGGAGAGGGTGTTATACTACTGCTTTCTTCAATATTCAGTATTCCTTTTATCCCGAACATCTTCTACAGAAAGAAATCTAAATTCCAAACAACAATCTTTAGCCCAGATTTTCAAAACAGCACACCAAAACCTAGGTTCCTTAATCCATATTTAATTTCCCGTGGCCTGGTTTTCAGAAGTGATGAGCTCCCACAAATCCCCATGAAGTCAATGGCAACTGTAAGTGCTCAGCACCTTTGAAAATCAGGCCACTTGCATTTAGGTGGGGTCCTAAACATAGATATAGGAGTAACCAAGTTTGAAAATGTTGGCCTTAATGCACAATATAAGGACCTAATCCTGCAAACTCTTACTCACATAATCAATGGGACAACTCATCTGAGTAAGGGCTTGCAGGATCAGATCTCAAAACAGTGCTAAACTGTAAACTGCAAACCTACCTGCTTACATTAACAGTGGGACTGCTACAGCTTAAACTTCAGGATTTAAGGGTACTAAAAATCTAAGACCAATGTAGAACAGTTTTGTCTGAGTAATTTGTTCTCTAATAGTCTTATTGCAATTACAATACACAAAGAAACATTTCAACATGAAGCTAGAAAAGACCTAGCCACATAAGTAAGTTTGAAAATAATCTTTTTTTCTTGCTTTATTTTACTTACTATATTTCTCAGTGGAACTATATTGTGTCTGTCTGTCTATAGTGTAGGCTTTATTGTCAAATTGTAATTCTTTTTGCTTTCAGATTGCATGATTATTCTGTATTTATCCCTCCAGATGCATAATGTGACGATTTCTCTTCTTCACTTTTATATCATTTATAGCTACTAAAGTTTTGAATTCATAGCCCCACTTCATTAATTGGCTTGATGTAAAGGCTTCTTTCACATACTTGAATGGAATTTTGCTCAGCAAATTATATCTGTATATAAAACACCATCTTTATTAAACTGTAAGAAAAAATTAGGAATAAAAATAAAACCATACGTCACCATATGATATTCTATCAACCAAAAAGTACACTCTTGTCTACATCTAAATATCCCTGTAGGTGTTATATATTTTTAATACATGCTATATATTTTGTATTTTTTTCTCTGCTGTAGCATGTCTGATTTCTTTCATTCCAAACTTTTAAAAAATGTTAAGGCACCAACCATGGGAGTAGATTTAGTATGATTTTCATGATGATAAGTTCAATAATTATCCTTTAAGCATGACATGAAAGTCTCATTCTTTTCAAAAGTTTCTTCTGGAATAAACATCATCATTCATATTGGTATAACAAAATTTAAAACAAAAAACAAAAAAAGTGGAAACAAAAATGTATTTTTATAGAAAAGAAATTCACATTTAAACAAATATGGAGGAAAGGGCAAAACTGTTTAACAATTCATTTTTTTCTATCGGAACAGATTAGAATTTAAAATCTCGATAGCAAGATTTAAAAAGAGATTGGACATTTATATAGAGAAGACAACACCAGATAGAGTTATCGTAACTAATTACAAAAAAAATTGGAAGAGATATTAAACGCCATGAGTCACGGCTTTAGCCCATCTCTAACTAGTAGAGTTCAGGAAGAGACCTAATGTGGGGGTAGATTACCCCACATCTGCCTATCACAAGGTTCATCCACTTTCCTCTGAAGCATCTGGTTGACCCCTGTCAGAGACAAGATATTGGACTACATGAACCTTTGGTCTGATCCAGTATGGCAATTCTTATGTTATTCTATCCCTAATGGGAACTTCAATATTTCCTAATTCTTGTCAGTGTCTTGTGTAATTTGTAAGGTAGAAAAATTTTCACAATCATCTGGATCCAACACCACTTTCTGATCTCTAACTCTTCTAAAAAGCTTAACCCTACATTCTTTACTTAGAGGCAAATTCTGCTTACCTTAATTGTTGAAGCCAAAGAGAATTTTGCTTGATTAAAGTGAGCGGGATCTGGCCCTCATTTCTCATGCTGGAATAATTGTTATTGACTTAACTGGGATCACAATATGGCACTCAGACCATACTCCAGCAAACTTCTCCTAGATTTTAATGAGAAGCAGATATGGCCTTTATACCAACCACATTATAACCCCACTGCAGTCAATGGCATTTATGTCAGAGTGAGGATTGAGAGACAGATCCTGCTCATTTTATTCAGGCAAAACTCCCATTTAGGTCAAAAAATACAGTAAGCAGAATGTGGCCCTAGGCAAGGAACGTAGGGTTTAGCTTTTGGAAGAATTAGATATACATGCTCATTTGTGCTAGATCAAAACAAGAAAGTGTTGAAGTCAAAAGGAGTTATACTTAAGGACTGAGGGCCATGTCTTCATCTCACTGAAAACATTCAGTGGGACCACAATTTGGAGTTGGAATGCAGAATTTGACCTTAACACAATCCTGCCAATAGCTTTTATTGTGACAATTTTAATATTGTAGTATTTTAAAAAAATCCAGTGCCAAATGTTATATGATTTGCTGTAAACAAAAGCAAGTATATTGTACAGATTACTACTCTAATCTGCATTAATTTTAAAACCAAACATGATTATTGTTGTGTTATCTGACTTCATGTTTTCTATAACTGTCCGTTTATGGTTTTAGTTTTAGTATGTATAAAAAAATGCAAGAATTATGGAGAATGTCAATTCACTTCATCTCATTAATCAGCTACTTGATAATGTTTTTCTTGCAGTGTAGAGGAAAGTAAAACGAAGGTTCTTTTTTATAACGTCCAAAATTAAATTCCTGTTCCACAATGTTTATATTCCATGTGCAAAATTACCTGATATGTTTAGATATCTGACTTCAGTTCTTTAATAAATTGCTTCATTTGCAAAATGTTGCATTTAAAATTTAGAATCAAAAATGAACTACTTCTGTTTTCTTGATATGGAACAATTTTTTAAGTTCACAGTAATGTTAAATATGATGCATTTAAAATATTAATATTTCACATGTATTATTCACTTACTTCCAGGTGTCATAGCAAGTTAGCGACTCCATATTTCAAAGGAAGAATTGTTTCTTTTTTCAATACTAATGTTCTATTAATTCACTTTGTAATATCATTCCAGTTCAGGCAAACAGAATTGCACTAAATTACTTATGCCAAAAATCATGCTGAAGTTGCTGACATTATATAAAATTTCATTTTCCATTACTATTTTATGTGGTCTTATCTTGCTAGTGTCTTTTTCAAGTGCAATACATGGCCCTCATTAGTTAGTTTTAGAAACACGGGTATATACATGAACATTATATGTTGAGACGAGAGTGTATGTGGGTATATATATTATACATTCTATCAGTTAAGTGGATTTTACAGAGCAAAACTTCCAGTAAATTACATGTAAATATTCTTTATGAACATGCAGTTTCTTTGGTGGAGCATCAACAGATCCAGTTACTGCTGTCTTTTTAGTAAGTTAGTGTGATTTTCTGTTCCAGCATGTGTTTTAAAATATATAAAAGGCAAATCAACTGAGAACTTCCTTGTTATAAAGGCCTGAAGGCAAACAGCTTCCTCATCAAGTCCAAAGAAAGGCAAAAATTCTGGATGTGAAAAGAGAACCTATTTATGACCCTGTAACATTCATATTCTTCATATAAAGATCACATGGCTACTTAACTATCCCCAAAGATATGATGGAAAACATACCTGGAGATGCTGAAAGGCTTTAATGAGTGAATCAGCAAATAATTATAAAATGCCCTTCAACAGTGAGATAATTACAAAGCACTAGATCCAGAATAGTGAACAGTAGTGAAATTACTGATAAATAGATGTAAAGATCTAAAAATATACATGGCTAGTTGTCTAACCAACTCTTTCTGAATGTCATCAAAATCAAACCTCGCTGTAGGTAGGAATGCAATTCCAAGGTTATTCATAACTAATCTTCAAAGAAGACACATTCATATATATTTTTAAGTATATGCTCTGAACTTTCAGTTTTGCTACATTGTTTAATGTAGTACAGGTAAGGTCTCCCATATTGGTTTAATCTCTGCCATGTTTTCAATTTGGAATTTAATAAATCTGAACATTTTCAAAAAAAAAAATACACTTGATCCAAATCTTTTAAAATAAATAAATAATCCCCTTCTCGTTTGTGACCACAACAAAACGATCTGGATGACAGTAAACAACATGAGAGTCTCCGGGTCTGTAGCATGGAACAGTCTTCTATTTCTATCAGTTCTTCAGATGCCAGGATTTTGACATACAAGCTAGACTCTCAACTCCAAATTAACAACAGAAGTAAGACACCATCATATACACAAACGAAGTCAAATACGCTCTTTTCTGTCTAGCCCACCTCAAATATTAAAAGAACCTGAACAAAGCAAGTGCACTTCAAGCTAGAACCAATTAAGGAACCGAAAATGTATTTACAAACACACAGAGAGACAGAGGGAGACACACACACACAACTTACTGGGCACACTGGAAGGGATGGATTTTCTCCCCCAGTGATACCTACCTTAGAAGTGCTCGCAGGAAGGCACTGGGTTAAAGTGTAATCGCCGTTGATATTTCTGATCCAGTTTCACGCGGCGTAGCGGGGGCAGGGAGAGGAAGCAAAGAGAGTGCAAGAGAAAAATCAAACTTGGCTACCAAATTATAGATCAGTTAGTGGCGGGGGAGGGGGGGGTGAGAAGATATAATTAGTGACAGAGTCTGGAGGCCCCCGCCTCCCCCCGCACTGGGGGCTGACTGAGTGGGCAAGGGAGGCAGGGCGGTGAGCCAGGCGAGCTGGAGCGGTGCAGGGCTACCCCCCATCTCTTCCCACCCCGCAGCCTCAGCGCAAAGCTACAGCGCGGCTGCGGAGGAGAAGCAGCAGCGGCAGCTACCTGGGAGCAGACGGAGCCGTGTGCGCAGCTCGGGGCTGGGCGAGCCGGAGGGGCCGGGCCGCGGGAAGGGAGCCGAGGGCTGCCGCCAGTCGCTCCGCGCGGCCAGCCGATCCCCTGGGTGCCGGGCGGGCCGGCGCATGCTCGGCTGCCAGAGGCGAGAGGGAGCCGCGCAGGGGCGGGGGAGCGGGGCTGCGGGTGTGCGCGCGCCCCGGGGGCTGCTGCTGCTCCCTCCTTCAGCCTCCCCCCGCCCGCTCCGCTTCTCTCGCCAGGGCCAGCAGCTCCCGCTTGGCAGCGAAGAGGAGCGGGACTCGCCCCCCCCCCCAACAGAGTCCTAAGAAGATGCACTAAAAAGTGGGGAGGAAGGGGCTGGGGGGGGGCGATTGGGCTCCTGCAACTGCACCAGCTCAAGTGGGAGCCAAGGCTGGAGAATCGATTGTGTCATTTAGGGGGAGTCCCCCCTTTTCTCCCCGAGCCGGATTGATCTACCTGCCAGTCTGTGCAGCTCTCCCCATCCAGGTGCCGCTGCTGCGCTGGTGTCAGTCCGTCCGCAGGGCTCGGGCGGCGGGAGTGGAGACCCCGCGCGGTAGGTGGCTCGGGCGGGGAAGAGCAGCAGCCAGCCCTTGTCTTGCGAGGCTCAGGGAAGGGTCAGGCCGGGGCGATGAAAGCAATTAAGACGCATCTGCTGTGTTTGCCTTTCCGCCGTCCTCCTCCCGCCTTGCGCCCCTGTGAGCCGTGAAAAGCTGCCAGCTGACGGGCGGCTTCGCTGCTGCAGGATCGCTTGCGCCGCGGTGGATCCCGCAGCCGCACATGTTGTCCGTATAGCTTGGCTTCAACGCACCCCGGTAGACTAAAAAAAGGGAATTCATTGGTGCTTGGAGGTTGCTGTTTTAATTGCAGGGTTGCTGGTTTGGGTTTTTTGTTGGGTTTTTTTTGTTTTCAAAAAGTTGCCTGTGTGCTGGGGAGGGGGAAAGATGCTCCCTGATCCATCTCTTGGTGCCCAAGGCGTCTGTTGAAAGTGTTAGCCTTCCACTTTTGCATTGCACGGTGGGGTTCATTGAGCCCACTGTCCTTTCCTCCTACTTCAGCTACAAACAAACTTTTCTTCTGCAGAAAGGAAGTAGCTGAGGCTGAGAACCTGAAAGTAGCGAATCCCTAGCGGCTTCCCTCGAGCTGCACTGACCCCAGCATACAGGTGAAGGAGCGGTCTGCAGGGCCTGTTTATAACTGACAGAGAGTGTAGTATGCCGTACATTTTAGACAAAATAACAGCCTCGGGAACAATTCCCCTCCCTCCACCAATGGCTGCTTATCCCGGCATTGTTTCCTTCTGTAACTGATCCTCTCTAAGGATGTTTAAACTCAGCTTCAACCATTCAAGTCTTTTTTCCCCCATAGTGTCAATATTAAAAGTGTACATTTTCCCTAATAAGATGCAGATAATGAGAATCTAATATTGCGGCCCATTTTGACTTCAGATATATAAGAGAGAAAATCCACTCCCTAAATGAGTTTATGATACCGATTCTGTAGGGTAATAACCTATGGATGTTGCAAATAGTAGAGGGTGCTTTGTTTTTCATATAGTATATAGTGATGAGTCTGTCAGACTACACTTTGATCTTTTATAATATACAATATTTCAGACACACACGCTGATGATACCTTAGGTTTTTGAGGGTAGGGGACACAATATCTTATACATTTGAAGTTTTTATCAGGCAGAGCAGATTACTTTAAGCGTTCAATTTCTCAGCGATCCAATTTTATCGGGATTTACTATCATTTGTGCTGTGCCATCCCTGGGGAAATAATGCTTTGATTAATGTAATCCTGGGCTGGGATCCACCACATGCCCCTCTCCCAGGAGAAGAGCCCTGTTTGACAAACAAAAACAGAGCAGCAACTATTGCAATCTGCACTCACCTTTAGAAGGCACAAAAAAATCCACCCCTCTCTGGAATACAATAGCAGCATTTCAAAACAATGTGAACTCTTATTAATTTACTCTGAATGCTCCTGATTCAGTGTGGGCTGTCCAGTCCAGCCCTCAACCTCAAAGGCAGCCCAACGGATGCTGCTCTGTTCCCCACAGAGAAGCAAAAGCATCTCTGGGAAGCCCAGTGCCTCTCTGTAGATCTGCCTCTCCTTGGTCTCTCAACGTTTCTGCCTCTTTGTTTCCCACTGCAGGGCTTGCTGCAAACTGTTTTCAGCTCCCCTCATTCAATCCAACAGCAGCCAGAGGCCTATGAAGCTCTGTCATTTCATGAGATTCAGCCACACATACTTGAAGCCATGCATGCCTCTCAAACCGGGGCAATGGTAAGCAAACCACAGCAAAGTGTTCTAAGCAGTTCAGAAGGACGGTAGTGGGGCCCCGGAAAACAGCCTTGTACCAAAGATCTTGTTAAATAAAAAGAAAACATCCCATTTTTGTTATTGTTTAAATATCTAGATTTTTTTTCTTTTGTTTTGGAAAGTGCTTTTCTCCCCCAGTGCAGAGCAATATACGTTTAAAAGGCCTACTGAAATCAGCAAACCAAGATCAGAACTAAACCTGCTTTCCCTTCCTTTATAACAGTAGGTGAACTGGCCTGTAGTCCCCCCACATTATGGGCAGCTGAAATGGTAGTGTAGTGTTTATCTTATTCCACCATAACAAAGCAGGTCTCACGGTGCCTGAAGAGGAGATCCAGTGACAAAGGAGGGCTCTGGCTGAGGTTTTGCCACTTTATTCAAAGTCTGGATTAATAAATCCAGGCTAGGGAGGAGGGCTCTCAAGCCTGAAGATAGGGGATGCGATTTGCACTAGGGTTTTCAATAAGATGCCAGCATCTCCCTCGTGTTTACCCAATGACCGCACTACAGTGACTCAGCATTTACGGTTTCTTTAGGTGTGTTTTTTTCCACTCTTTTTTTCTTTCCTGGTGAAAAACGACGCAATTACATTTCTGCATGCTGATCTGAGCGTTCGAATAACAAGCTTTAAACGCGTTATCAGACGCTTGTTAAAGGGAGTGGGGGTGCTGAGAGAAGACAGCAATGCTGCTTTTTTTTTTTTTAGAAAGAAATTTAAATTAAAAGCAGCTATAGGAAGAGATCGGCTGCAGCTCCGCTTCAATCAATGCACCGAGGCAGATTAGGAGAAAGTCTCAATCAAAAAGAGTAAATCACGCCAGGGAAAAGTTACTTAGAATTAATTCCTTTCTTTTGCGAGTATAAAATGACTTTCCTATATGGGATTCACTCAGTTTGCCTCACATCCCTCCCTTCAACAGTATAAAATTGTTATTTACATTTTATTTTTAAAAAGTGGATCTTTAATAAGCCACTGTTTGTGGGCGTGTTTGTTTGATCATTTTAACCAAACAGTATAAAAGGCCCCAAACTCACCATTGCTACTATTGTTATGGTAGGTTCCTTGCTTCAGAGGTTGCAAAATTGTAGTGGGAAGTATACAAATCCATGTTTGGAGCTCAGGATCTCCTCTTTCATAGCTCCATCAAGCAACAAGAATGTTTTAGAAGTAGGATCAGAGGGTTGAATTTAGGGAGGGGGATGCAAAGAAATGATGAACGATGTTAACTTTTGACTGCAGGAGTCATGATAGAGTTGAGTGAAGCTTCAGGGAAATAAATCATTTAATCCCAGAGCTACCGAAGTCACCTTTTCAAACATTTTGAGGCTTGAAATCATACTGCTATAAAAGCGAATGAATACTTAAAAGTATCAAACATTAAGAAATGTAGATATATTAGGAATGGATCCAAAATTAGAAAAAAATAACCACGCGATCATGAAAATATCAACCAAATTATATCTCCCAAGGAAAACAACAACAACAACGGCATCAGCAAAATTGTAGCTCTTGCATTCACTAAAGGAGAATAGACAGCATGTGCATGTTTGTGTGAAATGCCAAAAAGAGCAGCCTTAAGCTTGACCTACTGCAATCTGCACTGAGCTCCTCAGACAATAGACAAGTTCAAATGTCAAAAAATCTAATAATAAAAAACAGAGCTGCCAAACTGCATGAACTGTTTTCTAGTGTACCACAATTATTCACCCTCTTATCCACTAAGAGACTGCCAGTCTTATGCGCGTAAAAGAAAATCTATGTAATGCATATAGATTTTTTAAAAAATGTAAAACGCGATTGAGATTGCCAGCAAGCAAATCAGAATATGTCTAATAAAAGCAGAGCTAAGGTTTCCACAGCCTTGGAAAGACGCTAACTTGTAAATCCTTTTTTTATGTTGCTACATGTACAATTATTCTTATAAATAAAAATCTACGTGTTCGAGGAGCTAGGTTGTAACTATCTATCCGGAGAATTTTAAGGGAGGTGGTGACATTAAGCTTCATGTGCAATGTGTCTGCATGGAACTCAAGCCAGCAGATAGATTATTCCATTCATTTGAGCACTTTCATTACTATGCATGTTAGGTGCACCCTAAACACAGTAGAGCGTATAATATCAGAAATGTGCTGTTCTAAACGTACCTATATTTTCAAATAGATCTTAATTGTATGTGTAGTACTGTGTTACATTATTAATTTATTACAGAATCAGAAATTATTTATTACCCTAAACAATAAATAAGGTTCATACTGGAATCTTCGCAATTAAATGTATGGATAAAAGATCATCCTGCCTATTGTGTATGTCCTTGTTACTGTAAGCCTTTAAAAGTAATATGTCTTTTTTCCTCTTTTCTCCAGATTGGCTGGCGTAATATCTGTTGTCCAACTATCAACGGTTATATGAATTTCTATATGGGTAAGGTTTAAAAACAGAGCAAATCACATTATCTGGGAATGCTACAAATCTGGAATCCACTCAACTCCACCTTCTCATCTGACTGCTGTGTTATAAAGGAAAACATTTTACATATAGCATACTGTATATGTAGCATGTCTTTGTTTAACATTTTAATTTGTAAATGCTAATTAGGCAGTTGCTCTCCACAATTATATTATTACACACCTAATCATTCTCGAATATAAGTAGATGAATACTAAATACAGTAAATAGTATTTCCTAATACCTCGGCACTGTTCTTCATTTTGCAAATGAGTCTTTCCGGACAAAATAATTAAAACAACAAAAACCACAAAAACAAAAAACTCTTTGTAGCTTTGTTTTAATTGTTCTGGCACTTAAGGCATAAACGTGGCGGTCACATCCAAATAATATATTTAACAGCCAGCATGGAAAGTAACTATCAAATTAACTTGTTGCTCGTTTTAAGTGTTAATGTTTTCTATTTGCTTTCATTCGCTTCTATGTATACAGACAGTGAGTCATACAGGAATAAGACTGAGGAGTTGACCTACTAGAATTGTTTTTTTGGACTATAAATTCAAGTTTCATTTGAGGTAGAAAAAGGACAAAGCGCGAACTGCACGAAAATGCAATATTTTTCAAATATGGAATATTAACCATCACTGGCCTCTCTAAACTCAAAATCCCATGGTCATATGTCCAAAAACTGTCTGATAAACAATGGTAAATCCAAGACTCTGTGGTGACGTTTGTGAAGAAAATTGCACTATAGATATGTACCCTAATAGTCTGGGAAATAGTCATTGCTTTCTTTGGCAAATGCGGTATGGTGGGAAGTTTTAGTCATGTAAATATCTCCATGCATTTTCAGTCAAGGCTTAACTCAGTTGTGAAAGTGAAGGCATGTGAACACTTTGCACATGGCAAAAAGAGAAATGTCTATTTTGTCATTGTTTCTTTTGCTGTTTACTTCTCTCTATTATGCTTTTTGAACAGTGACTTAGCTTTCCACCAGATACCACATTTATGGGCAATACTATTTCCAGGATGTAATTGGTCTTTATACTGTAAAGACAAAGAATAAAACTTGCAGTCGCACTGAAACTGACGAAGTTCTAGTTGGAGAGAACAACCTGTCTTCAGGGCCTGGCAGAGTTTGTTATGATTATGCATCAAGCGTGCGCCTGCCACACCAGCGCTCCCTGGCACTTCCACTTTTACAGGTGTTTAGCTGGTGCTAAAGGAATGTTAACTTGCTGGTGTGTATACAGATATACAGATAGACCTTCATAAGAACAAACATATGTATTTATCAATAAAATCACAGAAGTAAATTGGTTACTTATGTGTCCCATGCAGCCACCTAGAAAAAGAAATAACAGGAATGGGCTCCTTGAGCAATATGTTAAGACTATGTACAATGTGTTTGCAAAAGACAGAAAATCTATGCAGACACCGAAGTTAAGACTGTTTTATGTCTGTAAATATCTACAGCTGGAACTTCTTGTGTAATTTTTGCATGTGTCTACTGATACGGACTTCAGCTGATTTACATTGTTAACAATGTTATTTTATAGCTACATTAGAGATAGTGAAGTAATTGAAATAGAGTGAGTGGCTACTTTATTGGGAATATTGTAGATACTTCTGAAGGTTTAAAATGGCAATTAAATATTACATGATGTAAACACACCCTGAGTTCTCTTTGTTGTATCTGCAGCGGTTTAAAACCTTGTTTGGACAAAGTCTGTGTGATACATTAGGTTACCATGAAATGATGTTTTTATTTAATTGATTTCACTTACTTGGAGGCCTTAGCTCACTTTAAGATAATGCACCAAATTAACAACTTTTAGGATGGCTTTTTAACTATTAGTCAAACTGTAAAGCCCAATGTAGAATCTTGTGCTTCTATCTTAGCGCTGTGACAGTTCTATTTGGACTTAAGTCTGTTGTATTTAGGACATTAATTTACTCTAGCATCTTTATCCACCCCACGAGTTCACTATTTTGATGTCACCATTTATATAACTATATAAAATATCATAGACACATATAGTTTGGAGAGGGCATTTGTTCCTCTGACAACTCTGGAGGAACAGAATTGTTGTTCAGTGTAGTAGCGTTTTACTCACCAGGTTCTGAGCCGCATCAGTGCGCCCCCTGCTGACCATCAGTGCTCTCACTGAGCACTTCAAAAGTTTATTTTGTTCTGAAAACCATATCATATAAAATTAACGACAACCAATAAAATTATCTTATATGTTTCAACTGTAAAAGTCCAAAACAAAATAAATCTAGTTTTAGTGAAGCTAGAAAGCTCTGATTTGGCTTCGTTCCCTTTGGCTGAACTAGGGTCCTTTTATCTAAAGCCCAGTGCACAAACATATAGCTTAATGTGACTAGTGTTCTTCCTTTTATTTCTTTCTCTATGGCAACCAATATGTTCTGCTCAGAAATGTTCCCCCATCAAGGAAACAAATGATCTTGAGGGAGCAGCTCTATACGGCATCTGTTCCAATGGAGAACACAGAGTTAACCCCAGTCAAAAGAGACGCTGAGTCCGTCATCAAGAAGTGGAAAATGAGCGATTCTTCTCCCCGAAAATTGAAACCTATACCTCCCTAGTTTTACAAGTCATTTTATTGATTTGAGTATCGACCGTTTCCAAAAAAGTAACTAATTCTAGGGGATTACAATGCTCACGAGCTGTTATGTATCCAAAAGAGCGCAAATAAAATAAAATTAAAATTAATGAAAGTAATGTAATGGATATTTAAGCCTGGGTAAAGTTTTCAGCAGCAGTATCTGGCCTACTAATTTCACCTTACATTATTTATCACGTTATTTATCACACTCACCTAAATGCTATAAAAGAGTTTCAGATCATTAGACTATACCTCTCAGTTAGATGGGAATTCAGGGAAAGTGGATCTAGGGGCAAGGAAAACTGTCAGAAATGAGAAACAAAGTGAAATCTGGTTTGTAATGCTCAAGCCACAATCTCCTTTGAGAATAAAATGAAGGGATGTCCTGGTTAGTTTTGATTGATTATACTCTTTCTGATGGACTTTCACTGCAGAGCTCTAGATGTTGTGCTTAACCGTCTGTTCCCTAGTTACAATATTAACCCTGTGTGTGCACCATCGCTCTCCTCCTCCTTCTCCTCTTCATCTTCCTCCCCCAGCACCAGAGGGGTTTATTTCACTCCCCAGCTCTCAGCAGGTGTCCACTTCTCTACTTTTTGCTTGTCCCCTCAGTACACTACTGCTGTTCAAAGCTGATTTTCCCCAGTCATCGGAAGAGATTCTCCTGAAGAAACATTTGAAAACAATAAATATTTATAATCCTTCACTCTTTAGAATCTATAATATTTTCTAGGGCTTTTTTTCCCCCCTGAGTGCTCCAATAATTAACAGTGCCCAGAAAAGTGAAGAAGTAACCAGAAGACTTTCCAGTACTAAAGAATTGCTTTACTGCCTTGAGCTTTGGAATGAGCTTTTTATGTAATATTTCACTACGGCGTTTTTTTGTCTGTGGGGGGGGGCCGCTGGTGGGTTGTTTTTTTTTTCATTAGGCTTGCTTCCTTCCAGAGAGTTGCCATGGGCTCCCTGTCTTTTCCTAAGCTTTTAAAAATAGATTCACAGGACTTTAAATAAAACAAAAATAGAGAAAAAAATTAAAAACACTTACCGACCAGACTTCCACGATTTAGAGAGCTTTTTTAAAATTTTGTAATTTTTTTTTGTTTTAATAAGGTGACAGGGGAAAAATCATGTTCTCAACTCCAGCGAAACGATCCATACTAAGATTTTCCTTTGCACTGACTCCACTAAGCCCAGCTCTCCACTTGTCTATTATTTTCACCAAAATATATGAAAATTTATGCAAATGAAAATCAGCACTAACTATTCTCCCCTTGTTATACTTTGGATTTTTTTACCAGACAAAACAATCACACTCTGCAAGGGAGGGGGTGGGCGAGAGTTGAGGAACTAAGTTGTTGGCTGTTGTTTTTTGTTTTTTGTTGTTGTTGTTTTTTAAATAAAACACAAAACTCCAACACAAGCTTATTTTTTGTTGTGCGTGTGTACAATATTTTTAGGATTTTTTAAAGATTGCAGATCTGCTTGCAGAGGCGCTATCACGTTTCATCAGGCCACCTGAGACGGCTTTTGAAAGCGTGTACTGTGAAATTCATAGCAGTAATTTAGACAAAATCCTCACTGTATATTAATGAAAGACGGCCCCATGGCACCGTTCCTATCCTCCCCTTTCAGTGTAAACAAAACCACGAGACTCACTCGGTTTTTGAGCCTGATCCAAGCAAAATCGGCTGGAAAGGAAAACATGGGGTTCTGGCACTGACTATTCAAACGTCTGCACCTGGAGATCTCAGATTTATTCAATGAAATCTGTGTTAGATCTTTTATACATATAAAAACGAAACCTTTGGAGGACGCATGGGAACAAAAAAAATCGTTAGGTTTAGGGTTTAGTTACCATTACTCTTCAGATCTGTATACTTCACATTAATGGTTTTTCTAAACCTACCTAAGATGGTATCTTTTACCGTGCAAGCAAGGACCTGGACAGGGTCCTAAATAAATTCTGCTAGTCTACAGTTAATCTTCAAATCACGCAATGCTGCATGCTTGCTATTGGGGATGTAGTCTGTGCTGGAAGATGAATTCAACTAGCTGAATTTTGTGGGGAAATTATTAACTGAAAGAGGGAAGCGTTATGTTGCACATTTTAATGTAAACAATGCATTTTCTATCCATAGGCGCGGACACACACACTGTATGTGTATATGCATTATGCATGACAGATAGGTAGCTTGTATGGATTACACAACACAAACACAATCATTAGTAAAGATGTGTTCCTTGAATGTCCGAATTGTGTTATTTCATTGGAAATCCCCGAGGAGTGTTCAATTTGCCCTTGTTTTGGTTGCCACTTTCTCTTTTTTCTTGGTTCACTGAGGTTGCCTGTGTGCTGCGTTTCCGCTTGGTCGCATCTCTCTCTCTCTCTCTCTCTCCTTCCCCCGCCCCCCTTAACTCTTTCAGCTGGACTAGAAATAATAAAACGTTTCATACAGACAGATCGGTTTCCTGTGAAATACCAGCGTTTGCAGAATAATAAAAAATAGTGGGGGGGAAAACATATATATACTCATATAAATATATCAGTGGGAAATGGGAACAGAGGATTGTTTGGTGGATCTAGAGCAGGATTCAATTTGGATTTTTTTATGATAAGGATTCAGGTTCAACATATTTTATAATACTACACGTGGTCAGCCACTTGAGCTGTTCTGTTTGGTAAAAGCTTTTTATTGTGCACCCTCTCAAATATTGTTGATATTAAACAGTTCGGTGCAGCTATCCATATAAGTGTCCAAAGACATATGAGCTGCATTCTAGTTCCCATATATACAGGGGAACTCCGAAACTAAAACAAAGAAGCGTGTGGCTGATTGCATGTAATTAAGGGAATAACTTGCCATGTTAGCTTCAGTCTAAGATTTGGTAAGGAAGCGATCATGACGGTGGAGACTGGCCAAAAACCTTAGTAAATCTTAAAAAGATATTAGCTCCCCCACTTCGCCTTTCTGACATATGCAAAGAGAGATAAATGGAATACAAAACTTTGAAACAAAACAGGACGCTTCCTTCTGTAGGTGATGCCTGTTTGATTTATGTAGACTGTAGCCTATATACAATGGCTGCTTACAGATGATGGGAATTATTCGCCCATGAGGAGACTCATGTACATAGAAGTAAAATAAATGCATTATTAGATAGTGTTTTTCTCTCTTCCCCTCGTCTTTCTTTTCATTCCTTCCCTCTTCCCCTCTCCCCCCTCCCCCGCCCAAGGGGTTTTTATTCTCGTTCTCTCCCCCTCCCCCACATGCCCAAGTTGCTCTGTGCTGGGAGAACTCAGATTTATCCGCTGGGCGTCAAGAGTTAAGATGTTGAGGGGAGAAGAAGAGGAGGGGCCGGGAAGGGAGCGGGAGGGGGGACAGATTGCCAGCTTCTACGCCGCTTTGCCTAAATTAAAAAGCAACCAATCGGAACGGCCGGAAGGGGGGGCCTCGAGTCCGGAGCCAGTCATTCTGGCTCTGTCAATCACGCAGCGGGTCTCCAATCAGCGGGGGCCCTCGCTCCCGACTTCCTTGTATTTGGTAAAGTGTGGTGGTGGTGGTGCGCGCGCTCGGCTGAGGGTAAACACTCGGCAGTCCCCGCGCTGTGAGGGAGGGACGGGGAGAGCGAGCTGTCAGGGAGAGCGAGCCGGTGGGGACGAGCCGCGCTGCTCTCCTCCCAGCACCACCCGGGCACGCTTTGCAAGCCTGGCAGCAGCCCACTTCCCCCACCGGAGTTAGTATACCAAGGAGCCCCTGGATGCACACACACATACGCACACCTCTCTGCCCAGGCGCTCCTCCTCCCGCAGCCCGCTGCTGGAATTAACCACCAACCTTGCCAGGGAAGGAGAACCGGCTTTCAACCTCCCTCCTTTTTCGTTTTTGCCTTTTTTTTCCCCCTTTCGAAACTGCCTAAAAGGGGGGCAGGGGGAGGGAAGATGTCTCACCCAGCCCGTGCCTCCAGCGAGAAGGCTCCAAAGGGACTTGCGTGTCAAAGGGGACAAAGTGCTCCTGCGAGAGCCCAACTTTGAGACATGCAGCAGCAGCATCCCCAGCACCGTCGCCACCATCCTCAGCCCAGGAAGTTTTCCTAGGACACCGACCAAACTTGGCAAGAGAAGAGGAGGAGGAGGAGGAGGCGAGAGCCCGGAGCCGAGCAGGGAGAGAGCGAACAGAGGGAGCACGAGAGAAAAGCCACCCGCGCGCACAAAGCCTTCGAGGAGGAAGGGGAAGAAAAAGTTTCGCTCCGGCAGGGGCAGGCTGCGAGGGCAAGATGTGCTCCTGAGGGCGTGACGGGGAGAAGGAGAAGGGGACTCGTCGCTGTGTCCCCCCTCCCTCTCCTGTTTTTGAGCTTTGATTGTTTTTTTATTATTATTATTATTATTATTTTGTCTTCCTGCAAAAAGAAGCGGCCCAGGCGCTAACAGGTGAACGGAGCTCACGGGAGATCGGGGCCAAAAGGCAAAGCGGCTGGTGGGGAGGCGAGCCCCGGTTCCGGCGGAGCAGCGCGAGTTCCCGGGAGAGGCTGTTGACAAAGGGAGCCGAAGAGCCCCCGGTTGTGCGGATTGGTGGCACGCCAGCAGGCAGGGGGGTGGGGGAGCGGAATGGCCACCGCGGCTTCTAACCCTTACCTCCCCAGCAACAGCATCCTGGCCGCCGGCTCCATCGTGCACTCGGACTCGGGAGGAGGGGGCATGCAGCCGGGCAGCGTCGCCGTCACCTCGGTCTCCGGCGGCTACCGGGGCGACCCCTCCGTCAAAATGGTCCAAAGTGACTTCATGCAGGGAGCAATGGCTGCTAGCAACGGCGGCCATATGCTGAGCCATGCCCACCAGTGGGTGACAGCCCTGCCTCATGCAGCCGCCGCTGCCGCCGCCGCCGCCGCAGCCGCCGTGGAAGCCGGCTCGCCCTGGTCCACCAGCCCGGTGGGGATGAGCGGCAGCCCCCAGCAGCAGCAGCAGCAGCAGCCCGATGTGAAAGGCAGCTCCGGCCGAGACGACCTGCACGGCGGCACCGCGCTACACCACAGGCCACCCCACCTGGGTCCCCCACACCAGGGCCACCCCGGCGCTTGGGGAGCCACCACCGCTGCCCACCTCCCGTCCATGGCCGGGGGACAGCAGCAGCAATCGCTCATCTATTCCCAGCCCGGGGGGTTCACTGTGAACGGGATGCTGAGCCCTCCCCCTGGCAGCCAGAGTTTAGTGCACCCGGGATTGGTGAGGGGAGACACGCCAGAGCTGGGGGATCACGCCAGCCACCACCATCACCACCACCACCAGCATCAGCACCACCAGCAGCACCACGGCGGGGTCAACAGCCATGACCCCCACTCGGATGAGGACACGCCGACCTCGGATGACCTAGAGCAGTTCGCCAAACAGTTCAAGCAGCGGCGGATAAAGCTAGGCTTCACGCAGGCAGATGTGGGCTTGGCCCTGGGCACCCTGTACGGGAACGTCTTCTCCCAGACCACCATCTGCAGGTTTGAGGCTCTGCAGCTCAGCTTCAAGAACATGTGCAAGCTCAAGCCTTTGTTGAACAAGTGGCTGGAGGAAGCCGACTCCTCCACGGGCAGCCCCACTAGCATCGACAAGATCGCAGCCCAGGGCAGGAAGAGGAAGAAGCGGACCTCCATCGAGGTGAGTGTCAAGGGGGCCTTGGAGAGTCACTTTCTGAAATGCCCCAAGCCCTCCGCCCAGGAGATTACGAACCTAGCGGACAGTCTGCAGCTGGAAAAGGAGGTGGTCAGGGTTTGGTTTTGCAATCGGAGGCAGAAAGAAAAAAGGATGACCCCCCCGGGGATCCAGCAGCAGACCCCCGACGATGTCTACTCCCAGGTCGGCAACGTGAACTCCGACACGCCGCCCCCACACCATGGACTGCAAACAAGTGTGCAGTGAGAGTCACAACAGTAAGGGAAAGGAAGAAAGGCGAGAAAGGGAAAGGGGGAGGGGGACCGATAACAACACCACACACACAAAAATCCAGACTTGTTTCGACTATCTCTCTATCTACCTATCTATATATAGACTATATATATCTATATATACATAGATATAGATAGCTATATGAAACGTTTGAAAAGGTCGATCCGAGCGCTAGCATTTATACTGTGGTGTGGAGGGGGTGGAGATGCATAATGCACCAAAACTGCAGATGTTTTTTCTTTCTTTTTTTCTTTTTTTTTTGTAAACATTTCTAAATTATCCCCTATTTCAGCGATGAACAGCACCCACCCCTTATCTCTCTTTACGCCCCCCACCCAAAATGCCCGCCTAAAAAGGCTCTCTTATATGAATCATGGAAACTTTTTTCTCTCACACACACTTTTCTTTTTTTATGGGAGCAATCCAAAAAAAGGGAAGCAGAAGCAAAATCATCTGCCTGGTCGGAGGGTGCCTAGTGCATTCCAGGACCCTGTTTTTCTTGGCCAAACCACATTATTTTGGTGCAAGATATCAATTCTGGGGGTGGGGAGAGTATCCTGCAACATGAAAAGGATCACTTTCTCCAGGGGAAAAAAAGGGAAATATGCACACTGCACTAAACACAAGCAGACTGTATAGGGAAGCAAATATATATATATATATTAAAAAAAACAAAAATATGGGAATAAATACTCGCATACCGAAAGCTGACTCTGAAAAGGGGTGGGGGGAGGGACAGACACCGTGAGAAAAAAAGAGGAGAGATTGTTGGTCCCTAAAGTTCGAGCTCTATAAAAGGACTTTTGATGAATTAAGAGAAACAGCCAGAGAAAGGGAAATAATTTAGGGCTGTCAAAGTCGTGCTCCTGACGGCTGCCAATCATCATGGAAGATTCCTTAAAAAATCCACTGCTAATATTTTTTTTATTAATATTTTTATTTTTATTTCTGGACTGATTCAGATAAAGGGATTTAGAAGTACTTGAGCATCTGCAGCTGCACTTATCTGAACTTCTCCTCTCCTAAATCCGTTGCCAACTTTGATTGAATGGGTGCTGTGGATGTGATTATATAATACTGCCATTTCCAAGCAGTGTTTTTGGTAGGTTTTAATAAACAGACTTTTCAAAAAGACGGCAATATAGAATTGTTAGATCCGTTGTTGATCTAAAAATATTTGCTTTATATTTTCATTAAATGACTTCTTTTAATATTTTATTCAGAATACCTATGAACTGCTGCAAAACGGTAATTTATTTTTCCCCAGATCTTGTATTACGTGTTTTTTTCAGACGAGCACAAATCAAAATGAAATGAAAATATGGACAGTTGTTAGGTAATAAGGGTATCTTTTGATGTGATAATTTGATTGTAATTTAATTTGAGTAGTGATTCCGTAAGAGCTGATTGAGAAAATAAATTTGTTAGAATGAAATAGTCTGTGTCTGATGCATAAACACTGTGTCGAAAAAGTTCTCTTAAGGATATTGCAAATATTTCAGTGGTAGAACTAAGGATGACCTGCTTTCTGTATCTGGTATCTACTTCAGGTATCTGGAAATGCAGAGTTCTGGTATTCATGCTGTTAGCATTTTAGTACAGTACTCATTTCTTATAAATCCGTATACAAAGTACATTTCCGTAGAGTTTTTCAGAAATATCCCTGTGTAATGGGATAGTAAGGCAAGATTAGAGAATTAAAGGCCACGTTCTTTAAACTAATTGTTTTATTTTAAGATTAAACTTCAGTGCAGTAAATGTGTAAGGGTATGGACTGATAATGGCTAATACTGAAAGCAGTTATGTTTTTAAAAGTTTAGTCTCTTTTCAAACAAACGAAGGCTAGGGGTTTTTTTAAGTATAAATTATTTTGACACATTTTATATCTGTATAATATTTGTATTTAATTTATCGTTATAATTTAAAGAAAGGTACTTTTTCCAAAAAAATATAGAGATGATACTTTCAAAATCCTACCTAGGTCCTCACAGTTTACCATTTTTGTTGTTGTTTGTTTGTTTGTTTGTTTGTTTTAGGCTTTTTTGTAAGAGGTGTGTAGTGGTGTAGTAGAGTTTTTACTTCACTCGACTATAGTGTTGCCATTCCTTTTTTACAACAAATGTGTGTATAAGTAACGTTAAAGATGCCAATAGATTCACTAGGTAGGCTGTCATATTGATCTGCTAAATTTATTGCAATATACACACAAGTGAATGAATATTTCAGCTCTTCATTTTGAATTGGTAATGTTGTCGAAACTACAGATCTAAATTTAATGCCTCTATGTAATCCCCTGAAAAAGTAATATAGAGAAATATTTTATTTTTTTATTAACATAAGCTTTCAATACTCTCTGGTTTCCCCCGTTCTCCCATTTTCTTCCTCCCTCCTTGCTTTCTCGCTATGTGGTATTGATGCTGGGGTTAAAACCCCAGAAAACTGCTGTAGAAACAACACACATTTATTCCTTTTTGACAGGCCTTGTGTCACTTTCATAAATCAAATCCAACCATCTAGGCGTGTACTGGATGCATTATTTTAACACCAGATCGTAGTAAATATCACACTCGTTTTGATTTGTGAAATCCGAAAAGGCCATATTAGAAAAAGGAAAAGTGAAAGGATACAAGACAATTTCATTTATTCTCTTTGTTTAATTTAATAGTTTCCCAGTAATTTTATAAGGGGGTAGGGGGGAGAAAGGGAAGGAAGGAAAGAGAGGAGTAATCATGAATTTTGCTACATGCAAGGGACATCAGAGAAAGGACTTCCAGTTTGGAAACAGTGGGTTTGTTTTTATGTGGTGGATACTATTAACACGTGAGGTGGAATCCTATTTTTCACACATGAAGGGTGGTGGCTTATTAGACATGGAGTAGGTCTATTTAAATTTCTTGGTGGTATTTGGTTACTGGATTTGGATGACAACAAAGAGCTACATTAGGCTTCACACTGGTTTCTATTAAAAGACAACCTTTGCGGATTTCTGCATAAGAAGGGCTGATTTTTACACTAGAGGAATAACGTTTGGTAGTAGCAACGTGCAAAATCTGCCCATTCTGTGCACTTACTGTGCGCAAAAAGTGAGGCCATTTCCTCGCCCCGTCCCCCCGCCCACCCCAAGGAGAAATCGAATCATTTGAATGTATTTAGGAACTTCAGGGTTGTGAGTCTAAGGGATAATAAGAGATAGATAATAAGTAAGAGGTTTTGTGTTAAGGGTTATATTGTTACACATGTAAATAATGAAAATATTGTTATATATCGCCAGATCTTTTAATGAAGTTAGTAATTGTATTCATTTATAATATCAGTGTTCTGTGTTTGGTAACTGAGTCTTCATCATTTTTCCTTATTATTATTTTTCTACCTAAAGGAAAGCCAAATGTTTTACAAAGTTGTGTTTGCTCAGTCTGGATAATCCTGAGATGTGATTATTTTTAGTTTACATTTTCACATTCTGCAGTCTTCTACTGCGCCCTAGTTTTCTCATTGACATCCCATCTTTTCCCCGGCTAGTCTGTATGCTATAAATCATTTTCAGGTGTATTTAAAATAGCCACCTCACTGCTGTTGATCCACATATTTTCGGAACATAACGAAGAGCTATACCTTGGTTTAAAAATACAACGGTTCATTTCTGAAATTATCTTTAAAGATTCCTTATGCTTTAATGTAGTGACTGGTGTTTGCACATTACAATGCTCATAATTTGTTTTGTATGAATGGTTTTAAATGGAACGTTTAGAGAATAATTGGTTCTAATATGAAATGCAGTATATACTATTGATAATTTTATCAATAAGTGTAATATTTTAAATAATTTTAACAATTAAATTTGTTTTTTTAATATATATATTTGTAAAATATTTATCCTGTTGAAAACAACAATATATTGTTGTATTTATTCGTTTATTTTTGTAATAAATGATCAACATCTTCAAGCTAAAGAAAAATTGACACTTCTATATATTTATATAGATATACCTTTTAAGATACAGATATATTTATTCCAATTTTTAAAGTAAATAGAAGAAAATACATCTATAATTGGCAGATTTCAGGACAAAATTGTAGAGATGATCTTCTTGCCACATGTAGTTTAGTTTGCCTAAGTTCCAGGGTAAGTAAACTCTAAAAGAGATGCAACAAGTATTGGCCCTGGATGCAGGCTTGGAATTATGTAGGATATAGAGTGATTTTTATAAACCCAGGAAGATAGATACCGCAAGAAAATTGGTCTTCTTTAGTATGATGAATGGATAAAATGAACCGATGGGATATAGAGGTAATACATATAGATATTTGCAGTTGTAGTCTGAAATATTATGTAAGGTCTTCAGTAGAAGGGGGGAACCTTGATATCAATGACACAGCAGTAGGAAGCTTTTTGGCTGACAGTCTTTTTGCTAACTAAAAAGCTAACATACAGTGAAGAACTACAGAACACCCTTCCCTCCGCCCCATCATCTTTAATGCCAAAATAACATTAAGGGTCTATATTTGGAGTGGCCAAGTGCCAAATGCCAAAATAACACTAAGGGACTATATTTGGAGTGGCAGGGTGGGTCCTGTTGGGGTGAGAAGGAAAAGGCCAAATAAGATTCTTACTCCTCACTCGGGGCAAAACTCTCATTGAAGTCAATGGGAACTTTACCTAAGTGAAGCCTGCAGCCTTTGGCCCAAAGAGAGGGTGCAGTAGCATTGAGTGTAGCTTTGGCGGACACTTGGCCATTTCAGCCCCCAGCGCTGTTGTTAACCTGTGTCTGAAGGTCACTCACGTGACGTCATGCCCACTAGTTCTGCATCAGGGGCTTGACCTTGACTTTAATAAGGAAATAAGGGTGCTGCATTCTTTAATCTTTAACCTAGCCTGTCACCCTGGGAAAGGAAAATTCATAGGAGGGATATGCTGTTTAATCGGAAACGTTGATTCTCTTAGATCAGAGGAGGTCATATTCAATAGATTATTATATTTATTAGCACATATGGTATCTTCTAAACTTTCTGAGTCATTATTTCCAGCATTGCAGCTGTATAATATTGGGGTTTTCTTGTAGGGCTGTTGCAATTAGAGAACTAGGACCGGTTTATCAGCAGAACTAATGATCTTCTGAACTTTTCCTAGATGGTTTTGCTGCCAGAATATATGAAATTTTCTGAGTGAGAGATAAACTAAGCTAGTGGGGGGCAGCGGGGAAGTCGAGGGAGTAACCTTACACAATCTCTCATCAGTTTGACTGTGTGACTAGTTTCAGGTGGATCATGCAAAGTGCATGTTTCAGGATAAAATAGGCCTTCACATGCAGTAAACAGGTGGAAACTGGGCAGTGGAGATAGGGATGGGCGGGGGGGATGCAGCCCCGAGTATGTGGGTGCGCCAGCTGTATACTGTGTGAGAGTTGTGTTTTAGAGCAGGCTGAGCTGCCTCAGGTTGTGGACAACGAGACCTGCAGGGAGGTCCTGCTCTGATGCCTGCTGCCGGCCAGTGCTGCTCTTCAGTGGCAGCTGCTGCAGATCCCACAAGTTGTTTTCCTCGTGGCGACCATTCAGCAAAACACACGATCCTTTCTCAAAGATTTAAATTTCGCGGATGAATTACCATACACCGGTTGCTTAGCAACTAAATTCAAGCCGGGCTAAGAATATGCAAGCTTTTTGTATTCTCATTAATAAAAATGCCACTCTGACACAGCAACCTGACTTTGGATCACTGCAACTTCTGTAAAAGCCATAGGAGAATACAACCCGGCTCCTCCATTTAATTACAGATCAGAGTGGCTTGAAATGTTATGTTTTGTTAATCTATCTTCCTAAAAGCCATGTAAAAAATAACGGCTTTTGAAGAGCAGTGGAAAACTACTTTTTTTTAATGGAGCTGTCTTTTGGTGTTACTGATAGCTATAAACTGAAACCTTTTTGAGGCACATATTTAAGTATCTTTTTTCCCCATTTTTAGTTCCCTGAAATCAGAAAACATTAAGACATTTGCAACCACAGAAATTAAAGTGCAACTGAGGCAGAATGATGGAGAAGGAAACATCTCTCCAGAGATGGAAGAACTTCAGTAGGCAGCAGCAGTTAAACTGAACTAAATAAATAAATATGTGAAACTCTGTAAAGCTTGGGTTTTCTTTGTCTTTTGAAGTTCTTCTGTTTAGTGTAAGTGAGCACGTACTCACTAAAGGGAAAAAAAGCGGTGGTTATAAGTCCTAATGACACTTTGCTGAATGTTTGCCTCAAAAACTCCGTTTCCACTCTTGTTAAAATTTACTTTTTTGTTGTTGTTACAGCTATGGCTGGATACGTGTGTGTGTGTGTGTGTGTGTGTGTATTTCTTTAGCATTACCAAAAAGTTTCCTGCCAGCACTCAGTCTTACCGGCAAGGGAGAACTATACTACAGCATCTGAAGTTACAGTGGCCCCTCTCTCAAGGGCAGGGCAGTACAGGCCCTGATCATTTGTGTACGGTAGTTAGCATACAAAGACATTGATAATAGCTTGGACTTTCTCTTTTTTGTTTGCTATTTGGAAACGTGCATTTAGCCCCGTTGCGGTGACGGATGGATGTTCGGGGAGGAGGGTTTGTGGTCTGTTTTGTTTTTGCTTTGTTTTATTCAGCAAATTGTTAAAAAAAACTTTTTGCAATGAAAGTGCTACAATTACAAATTAAGAGTGAAACAAGCAACGTAAAATTGATTAGTGGTAGGACAGTATTTTTCAGAGGGGATGTGCATAAAGAAAAGAAGGGGACCCTTGAATTCTGTCAGAATTCCCCAATCTCTCTTCACTGAAGAACCAGGTTTTTGGTTATTAATTATTATTATAGCGGGTGCTTGTAATGGGAAGTCCCTTTAGTAAAAAAAACAAAACACTTTCACTATACATATGAAGAGATCTCTGTCCTTCACTAAGATTTAGTTTCCACTCACCTCAAAACACACACACACACACACACAAACAAAAAACATACAACAAATTTCTAGGTAGGAAAAGCTGTGTGGTGAGAATCTTATTTATACATGAAGACTGTAGTCCTAATGAAACCCACAACCACCAAAGATCTTTGTCCATTGCTTTGCTTCTTTCTTCAGCCATAATAGGATGAACATCAGTTTAAATAATCAAATTTCCTTCCAGTTTACACCTACTGCTAATAAAAAATAATTGTTTGATTAAAAGCCAGCATTTAAAAGCAGTCTTTGCACAGCAATTGAAATTTGTGCCAGAATATATTTTCTAACAGTGTATTGAAAACTGTAATTCCAAAACAAATTTATTGGATAGGGGGTGTGGGAGTGTTTTTTGTTTGTTTGTTTTGTTTTTACCAAAAGGAAAAGTTTAACAACTTTTCTGAATAGTTCTACAGAATGTTTCAATGAGAAGAAAATATAACATCACATCAATTCTTATATTTAAAATACAAAATCGATAGCTTTTACAAGACAATCTCACTGACAAGACAATAGACCAGAGGAGATATGTTTATTTTATATGTAGGTGATTTAAAATCAATTTCATTCTAGTGTTGAATACCAACATAAAGTATTAGGCATGGAAATAATTTTCATAACAGTATTGTTAATTACACTCAAATTCTTTAGTAGCATCTTTCTGTCCATTTCAAGTGTCCACATACAGTATTCTTAGGGTTATTGTAATGCACATACTATATAGAAAGAGTTTTATTTACAGATATCATGGTTTGGGATCATACTACTACACCATGTTTGCAAAAGTCCAGTCATCGTTCATGTGCAGAATTAATTTTCCCTTCTCTTTTAAAAGAATGCTTTAAAAATTGCTGGATTATAAAGGAAAACAAACGGAGATTGTTACTCTGATTTGACCATTTCTTAAAACCAACGTCAGACTATCAAGATATGTGTGTGAGACGACAATAGCCCAATACTATTTCTTTATAAGGTGCATGTTTAATGTTAGAAAGCTAAACGATTGTTGATTGTGACTTGTGTCTGGGGCTTTCCTTTCAAATTGAAATGAATTGATTAAAAAAAGCGGGAACTGGGATATGGGGAACCGCATGGCTGCTATATTTATGTGCACGAAACCGAAATTTAAACAACTTGAGGCAGTTTTGGATGCATAAACGTTTTATATATAGTAACCTTTTTGTTATTAGTTTTGGACATGCTTGGTGGTGCTTTCCTGCCAGCGCTCCATAGAGCTCACTATACAGCATTCAGTGTGCACCACAGTAGAGAGTAAACTGTTTGCTCAACAATTCCAAGCTTCATTTCCAACTAGAGTACTAATGTGTACTTTAACTTAGTCGCATCAATCCAGGTAGCTTTCTGTAGACCACTTATTTAGAGAGCTGAGGTACAAAACTGAAGTGCATGTTTTTTCTGTGTGAATTAGATAGATAAAAGCCAAGAGCAAGGGGACAGGAGACATGTTAAATTATATTTTGTGGAGCTTATTTTCAAGTTCCAGACGTAAAGAATGTTTATAAAGTACAAAAGAAATGAGAACTGCTGAGCATTTATCATTATTACATCCTCAACCGACAGAGAATGATTCCAGACAAGCAGAGCTGAAACTAATCTTTCTAAAAGGGGGGTGGAGGGAAGAGAGAAAAAAAGGTTCGGTAAAGAATTGTGCTGCAATAACATACATTTGTTTCGTCCTCTAGGACTCTCATTCAAAAGAGAGGCCCATCTAACCGACTGGGACATTGCTCAAAGAAATCTAATAGATATTCGTTCCACACTAAACCCCATAGATGAAATGTAAGGTGTCAGATTCCTCATTTGCTTCTCTCTCTCCTTTACACACACACACATAAACATGCACACATACACTTCAGTTTGTTTATAAAAGATTAAAACATACACACAGAAATCCTGTATATATGTGTGTAAAAAAAAGTCTTAACTCCATATGCTAAAAGCTCCTATCAGTGACACTAAATTAAGCATGTAGCTTTATTAGATGTTGAAGATTAAATTCTATCGATATCTCAAAAGAAGCAAATAAATAAACATTGTTTCCTGATATGCTCACCAATTTACATCATAGTGATTAAAACAGTTGTTAGTTAGTTAGTTAGTTTGAAAACCATAACAGATTTTTTTAGCCAGGACTCCCTTTGGCTATAATAGAGTGTACTTGAAAATACTGCCTTTCCCCCTCTTTTTTATTTGAAACTAAAAGTAGGGGATTAGAGTGTATCTAATAATGATTACTAGCTGAAATGATGTTTTTAATACTCCTAGTGGTACCTTTGAGTGTTAGGCGAAATGAGTTATGTCAGTCTAAGTAGAATACAGGTCATATATTTACCCGAAGAACAAGTTAGTTGTTTTTATTTTTTTAATTGTCAAATAAATCCAAGAAACTCAATATGCCAACCTCTGTAGAGCAGAATTCCCTTATTAACACAAGAATAAACAAAAAAGAGGGAACATTACCTTGTCATTAGATGCCCGCTTTGTTCCTGAGCCTTGAACTGCACCTTGGAGCCCATATTGGAAAATAATGCCCTAGAGGAATGAATAATCCACTCCAAACTGTTGTCAATCACCTAAAAAACACACTGTATATATGTTCGGTGTGATTTTGACATCAAATAGATTTTTGTGCACGTATTTTTTATCTGCTCTCTTATAACTACTGAATGTTTTAGACAAGAGTTTTCCCCGTTTCGCGTTCAATAGCTGAGCCTGCTCCTAGCTCTTCTCATCAGCCTGAGCCATCCTGGGACGCCTATTGCACAGCTCCAAGGAAAGAAAACTTGTGCATGGACATGCGTCTGAGTCCCTAGAAGGCTCGTGGGTCGGCGGCTACCACACTAACGCGCAGCGACGCCGGTGGCTTCTGGAGGGGGTATCGCGTTATCGCTTGAATAGAAGCTACTGCCAGTGGACAGCAGGAATTTAAAGACCCTGAGAATGAAACACTGTGCACTTGCAGCTGGACCATAATTAGGGGGAGCAGAAGCTTTCTCTGGAGGTGTTAATAAGGATTGGCTTATCTGGGGCGTCAGACTGGATTTAAATCACGTGCATGGAGGGTCTCTTCCTGCTTGCCTTTCCTGACAGCTACATTTCCAGCTAACCTGCCCCAGCAATGGACTCCCCGGGTGTGAAATCTGGGCTGGCTCACCCCAGTTAAGGCACGGAGCCAAGGGTCCCGCTTCCCGAGTCTCTGTCAGTCTTGCCCAGGAGTAGGATTTGGTGACTCTCTTTTGGGCAGCCATGTATGTGAAGGCTGGGCCCCAGACCGCGGCCTCTGGCAGTCTGAACACGGCAGTGATATGGTTTGGGGGGTGGGAGGTGACTCTCTCTTCTGCAGGGCTGGCTTAGGAGAGCTGGTGTCACGGCGGAGGACGCAGTGGTGGATAGGGTACCTGGAGACCGGGTCAGGTGGCTATTTCAGCCAGTCCCTCCGCCGCTGGGGATAGGGGCCCCAGGATGATTGGGGGTGTTCGCTCTTGCTCACGAGCTAGCTCTTCTTGGGACCTCTCTCCCCCGCCCCCCTCCTTTCTGCAAAGTCCCGAGAAAGACAGCGAGAGAGGGGAGGGGGCCGCAGGGGGCAGAGTAACGACTGACCCCCTCCCCAGCCTCAGGCTAGGCGCATCGCCGCGCACAAATCCCCCTGATGCTGGTTGGAGGTGCAAGAGGGAGGGTAGAACTTGCCTCAATGCGGGGCACCAGCGTTAACCAGGCGGTACTTAGTACCCGCAGATAAATCACTCGCGACTATCCGCCCACCCCCAGCCACAGCATCCTACGTGGAGTTCATGTTTCTGTTCACTTCCAAAGTCTCCTCGTAGGTTTTTTTTCTCTCTCTCCTTGCTTCCTCCCATTATCAAGCTGGGCTGGCAAGGGCGTCTCACTGACTGAAAGCTGCCAGCTCTCAAGTTTTCAAGTCGCTCATTTGATCCTTTCTGCACAAAGCGAGCGTTGCTCTGGAAAACAAAGCAAAACAACAGCACAACATCTGCAGTTGACTCGGTTTGATACCAAGCCCGCTGTCTCTCGGCTCTTACTCCAGGGCCAGCTTTTGTTTATGTTTGTTCTCAGCTTTGCTGAAGTTCAAGAAGACGCGAGAATCCCCCGACCCTGGCCTGGCTCTCCGGGAGAAGGGTGAAGGAGCACTGGTGGCACAGCCCGAGGTACAGAAAGGGCTGAGGAAACAGAGGCATCAATACCAGATGCAGCCAAATTCCAGCCTGAGAACTAGGCTGGTGCGGGGTTGGGGTGGAAGGAGGTGCTCCGAGTTTATATAGTCCCTGCTTCAAAAGTTTCCTCGTCAAACCTTAGCAAATGATACTGAGGTTGAAGGGGAAAACAACTCACAAATACTGGGGATTTCAAAGCACTGGAAATGGCAAGATTGGGGATCCGCCTCCATTTCTCCTTCCTCGGCATATTTACAACAGAAGCGTCTCTTTTTTGGGTAGCAGATTTGATGGTATTCATTTGTAGCAGGGACTGTATATCTAACCTTACCCCTACAGGAGAGCGAGCTACAGCTGTGACACAAATGAGTTGTGACTGCTTTCCAGCGAGCTCCCGGCTACAACCTACTGCCAGATACCTTCTTTTAGTTCAAGTTACACTCGGGACACTACAGCCTGCTGGGCGCGATCTCGCTCCTGGTTAAAACAATGGCAAAGCACCAATTGATGCTAAATCCAGCCCGCTTGTCCCCACCCCCACCCCTATTCCGGGAGCAGCCTCCCCCTGTTGAAGCGTTCTCCCGCCCCAGAGTCAATGGGGCTACCTCTGTGCCTATGGTGAACTCGATTTGGCTCGTTGTGGGCAGTGGTCATCACATGAGTTGTGGCTTTGCAGCTGTATACAAATCTTCGCCAGTGACAAAATGTGTATTGTCCAGACGATAATGTCCCTCCGCCTATTAAACGGTATTTTCCCCCCACACTTAGTTTCCCTAGATCTCGCGCCTAGAAATGACAAATAGTTGGTTAAATCCACTCACACTTTCTGTTTTGGTATCAGCAGACCCACTCTTTTAATATGTGTCCTGGTATCCTGGCATGAACGTCCATTTGACAAAAGGATTCCACTCAAGATGGGAAACATACATACTTCTGGTGTCCTTTGGGTCCCAGCGAAAGATTATTTCTTCTGTCTCCCTTCCATCATATTAAACTGAAACTACCTGAAGTTTCGTTGAATTGTCTCTGCATCTCATACAGAGAGGGGTTTAATTGTGTATTAAGCTGCATTTCCAGATAAAAGTTTATTTTTACAGGTGCCCTTCAGAATAAATCTTGGTTGCCCGGTTTTGCATCAGAAAAAAACACCTCTAACCAAAATGCGCGTGCAGAGAGGCAACGTGACAAAAGGAGAGAAGGGATCTTTGAGACGCAGAAAGTGTTTCCTCAATAAGGATAAATGGGTTTCTTCCCTGCTATGTTATAGTGTAAGAAGGAAATATGTAAGTGAGAAAAAGGCGTTGGTCGTAAAACATGAACACGTGAACAATAGCAGTCCTTTGAAAATCTGAACACTCACTGTCTTTTTCTAAATACTTAGTGTAACTGATCATCTGGGAAATATGCACGTTTGCAATCTGTGTATATGCACGCAGAGAAAAATGGAATGGAACGGTGACTAAGGTACTATTGGAGTTTCACAAGACTTCATACACATCACAAGTGGGTAGCCAAGCGGGCAATATATGTCAGGTAATCACAAACAAAAGAGACACAAGCTCCACCCTTCCTCACTTTCTATGAAATTTCGATAAACATTTTTGAAAAGTCAGGTTAGGTATTTTGTCAATTTGTTCCAGAAGTTGGGGGCTTTTTTGCTGGAGGTTCCAGCGCGTGGCTGTGTGTTTCAGTCTCAGGGGGGCACCACACTCTCCAAAGAAGAGAGGAAGCGCTAGATTTGGAGGCTTTTTTTTTCTTCTTCAAAGTATTAAAAGAACATGGTATGCTCACACTTTGAGTGTGATCTCACACCTTTGTGGAAGAGTAATAGATATTATTCTGTATGAGGGCTGGCTCATCACTTAAAGGATATAAATACTGTAAGTGCACACACACACGCTCTATAAAGTGTGTGAAAGAACAATTTTTATCTCGAATTTCACATGCAAAAGTGAATTTGATGGTAACAGATAAAATTCAGCCGTAAATAGATCACTATCGCCCTGTAGATATTTTATTGTGACGCTTGCATTTTACTGTTATAGATGCATATTTCATTTCACTTTAATATTATGCAGCTACAACCAGTTTTGAAATCATTCATAATCCCATGTCTGTGTATTTGGCCGTGGGAGAATTTCCCAGAATTTATCCAACTACCTAAACTTTCCCACTGTTTATCAAATCTCCGGACTTTCGCCCCCCAATATTATTTTTACATTTCAGCCTGGCCATTTTTTACAGCGGTCTGGTAAACACCTAAACAACAATCAAGGAGCCCTAATGTGTCTCTGGTGTAGATCTGTATACAGGGGAACTGTAGGTGCATTGCCCCTACCGCATTCAATGGCCTAAGAAGCCCTTTGGGAACTGCTAAAATATGAAGTGCAGAGATGACCTCGACCCCAACCCCACTGATCTCTCGGCTTCTTTTCTGAACGCCCATTTTGCCCATTGCTTGTTTCAGAGTGACTATTGCAGGCCGCTGGAAGCTGCCCCTCGCTCGCTGGCATGCAGAGACCTCTCCAGAGACAGCAGCAACCCAACTACTGTTCTGATATGCACACATACCCTCCTACCACTGGGTATGGACAGCAGCCTTGGCACTTGGGAGGAGAGAGTCAACGCTAGTCAAATCAGACTGCAAAGAAAACTTGAGCCTAAGTTCTCACTGATGCCTCTTTGTCTTTCAAAAACAACGAAGCAACCAAGTCAGCTGTCCTGTTCCTAGCACAAAATACATCGCAAGCCCAACTCATCAGGGCTCCCGGGCAGATTGACTGAAAAACTCATTTATTTAAATCCTGAAGTTAGCAGATTAGGAATGAGAAACAGAAGTTGTAACTGAACTTGCCATTGACACCTTGATGTGACCTGACACCAACACAGACGCAGCTAAGTTTCGCTTGTTTATGCAAAGTAACAGCAAACTTCTAGAAACAGTAACACATTTAGTGCTGGCCATTTCGGGAGGTAAGTGGGGACACCTTTGGAAATGTAACTTCCCACCCCCTTCCCAACTATATTTAAAACATCAGCTGAAAAGAAAGTAATTGTAACTGACTAACAGGAACGAGCTTGGCCTCCAAAGCACTTTAAGTCAATTCAGCATCGATAATAATAATAATAATAACAATAAAAATAATAATACATTAATAAATAAAACTGAGGCCAGCTCCGTTTACAGTGTTCCTGAAAACTACAATGCGGGCAATGTTAAAATAAAGCCGTTTGCATGTAACTTTTCAACCAGAAGGGAAAGCATTTGGGTTCTATTCGGAGACGTGTCTCACACATTTCCTTTCCTCCCTCCCCCACTTTTTTTGGTAAGATATGCAAGAATAAACATTACAGCTCTGGGCTTTTAATTTCTCCAGATGGAATCATAAAGTACCTTGTGTGTGTACACATATTCACTCACACACATATATATACACATATACATGTATACATACACACACTGTACATGTGAGGACATGTGTCTGCTATTCACCACGAGGACCGAAAAACAACTGAATCTGAAGGCATAACTACGGAGCCACATTTCGAACAACACAACTTTAAAGCCAGGGAACCGCTAGGAGCACGGCAGTGGAAGTTTCTCCCTCCCACTTGAAGATCTACAAGGGGAGGCTTCACGTCTCCCTCTCTCTGGATATACGAGTACTTAGCCAAGTTGATGATTTTTACCACAGCATCGTACTATGTAGTTCATATTAAACATGATTTGCCAGATCATACCACGAGCGGGGTGGACTACCCTTTCTGATGAATGTGCGATTATGTTCTCCTTCTTTCGCCCCCTCGCCAAATAAAAAGCGATTCACTTACCCTGGCGGTGGTCCTCCTCTCCACTCGACACACACACATCTACACACCCAGGAAATCGGTCTCATCTAAAGGAAAATCTGAAATCGACATTTTACCCGCACAAGATAAACGCACACACACATAGGGCTCAGAGCTCAGGAGCCCTGAGTCTGGACGAAGAAGGGGGGCGGGGAGGAAGGGGTATAAGGACAAGAAATCCTGTTACCAGTTGTATTATGAGGTCTGGCATGGAAAGGAGCAAAATATTTTACTCATCCCGAGACTAGGATTCACCCCTCCTCCCTTTCTCTCTTGTTTTGACTTACGCGTGTTTATAGTAGCAGCAACTGGCTCTCAACTAGAGCCATTGCCGAGAGTGCGTTTAAAGGGTGGCTGATTTACTCCACTATAATTCAGGTCCTGCATGAGCCTCCAGACCCGCGTCATCTGGACACTGCAGACAAACAGCGTTAAATATGCATAGGGAACAGTTCATTTCTTAAAGGAGAACTTACCCGGACAGAAAGTTCGCGGCCCAACAGTAGGAACAGAGACGTGGTGGATATTTCCTTTCCATCTGTAGAACCCTAATCCTTTCCGGGGATGTTAATTTAAGTACCCATCTCACAGAGCTGTATGGATCGTCCCACTTTCTACTTCTGATTTATGTAGCCTGGGTGGGAAACACAATCCAAAAATGAACATTAGAATTTTAGTTTCATTAATGTATCAGTATTTTCACTCCTGGGAGCCCCCTGGGAAGCTGAGAGCGGTCTGAGGCGCATGAAACTTCCCATGCACATATGGGGATCACAGGGTCGCAGCACTAACAACCTAAGCTGCTCCTATATACCGTAGCTAGTGGTTTACACATACGAGATTTTAAAAGCATCAGATCCTAAAAGAGAGCAAACTGGGGGAAGGGGAAGAATCCACACAGGTGCATGTTTTCTTTGCAGTTTCTTAAAAGGCTACATCACAGATGAACAAGGGGCTTGAATATTTGTTTGATCAAGCTTTACTTTTTGATGCTCTCTCACACACACATACAGGCCCTGCAGTTAATATTTAGCAAAACTCTTTTTTTTTTCTTGGTCAGATGAAAGCACAGCTCAGAAATGGATTGGCAGCACATCTAGGACAGGTTGAAGTTTTTTCAACGATGAGTGGATTTGCATTTGTCTAGAGCTATATCTTCACATGTTTATTAAGAGCAAGATCCTGAAACCCATACTCAGGTTTTGAAGTCAATAGCGCTGCTGACTGAATGAGGGCTGCAGGTTCATGTGTTCTCTCTCTCTCTCTCTCTCTCTCACTCACACACTCATACAGGCACACACACACGGCTGAAAACTCACTGCCATAAAGTGCTCTCGCTAGACAATTTCAGCCAGAGATCTGTTGATGTTAGAAAGTCCCCCACGTGAGACATAAACCCTACTTGAGAAATCCCATCTTCCCTACCACTCACGTTCATCTTTTTTCTTCAGATCTCCCAATCTACTGTTTTATGATCCGATATTTTCTCTCTCTCTCTCTCTCTCTTTAGGTGTCATTTCTTTTCGTTTCGGACAATAACACATTTTACAAGTGGTTGTAAAGTCTTTAGCGCCATCTAACGGGAGCAATAAGTCTTTCTGCTCCACAGAGAATATAGCTAATTAATAAGCGGTTTGTTCAGTTTTGTTCCCTTTTTCCTCCTAATTCTCTAATTGCCAATTGCACATTTGTTAAAATTCAAATTATTACTTGATACAGGAGTGTATTATCTGGATTCCCTGTATGGAATTGCAAACTGCTCCAAAGACAACTAACAGGATTATAATGTTCCAAACTCTCCCTGCTTCAGAGGATTTTTTTTTTTTGAGCTTCTATTCGTTTGCCTGAAAGACACCTGCTTCTACTTTTAGAGATCTCTGCACGCAGAAAACTCGCTACAATCTTGCACCTCTCTGGAAGAAAAAAAATCAGGAGGAAATCCTAATGGTAGCCTGGTTTCTTTAAAGCAGCTTGCGGGCGTGGGATGCAAAGTACATTTTAAATGTACATGATGCATCTGTTTTTCTTAAATTCAACAGGTACATTATAAAGTCTTTAAGAGTCTAAAACTTTTCTTCTTTCCCCTGGCCCCCCCCCTTTAATCTGACTCAAGATCCAAAAACTGAGCTGTGCTGGTACAGTAATGAGACTTACAAGGGTGTGCATGTTAGGTGATCTCCTAACCTGCAAGAAATGACTTCAGGATCCTTTTCTTTCTTTCTTTCTTTCTTTCTTTCTTTTTTGGAGGAGGGAGGGAACATGTAGGAATCAGTTACTTGAAAAGATTTTACAGCTAAAGTTCTTGACACTGAAGAGGAGGTACCTGTAGTAAGAGAGGTGGGGTAGTAAGAGAGGGGGATTTAATCCTCTATACAATATCTGCTCAAAGGTCCAACTGGGTTTTGTAACCTAGTAGAGGCTTTAAACCCCAGGAATTTCCAGCAGAGTATATGGGAACTTTGGCTTTTTTTTTTTCTCTCTCTCCCAGTTGCAGTTGTGAAGAGCTGGCAGATCAGCTCCTTCCCTAAGAAATAAAAAGGAGAAATGAACAAATACCACGTTGGCCTGAATGAATGACTGCTGGTGTTCAGGATTAAATTATATGTTGGGTATATAAACGGGCAGCCAGAGGGCCATTTGGTTTGGGATGTGGCTCAGCCCCAGACATTTTCTGCTGAACCAGTAGCACACAGCAGCACCAGAGGAAATGTAGCATTCAGAATTAGCCTAACTCTGCTCCCAGTGGAGCAAAGAGTTAGGTCAACACTGAGCATCCTTGAAAATCCCACCTTTAATATAGACAGAGGCCTAGTATCACCTGTCCTGTAAGACAAACTGACTGCTGCATTCACCTCTTTCTACTGGACATGCATGCAGTCCCAAAGGAAGGTAGAAAGTATTCTGTCTACACATCGAAGTGTTTTACTCCATGAACAGTAACGTTGTTGTAACGGTAAGTATCAAGAATTGTATTTACATCTGTTAATTCTTCAAAGCATATTTACTTAGAGTCCATTTCTGAACTTCTGTGATAATTGGAAGCAGATCTCTGTGAAGTTCTTGTCTGCTATATCATGTACAGTTAAAACATCTTACATCATATCCAGGAGGACAACATTATTGAACTGATAAAGGAAAATATAATATAATGCTCCTTTAGATAAGCAATTAAAAAGGGAAATTATCAAAAATGCATCTCTTCTGATGCTGCTGCTCCATACTGCACTATATTAGGCAGACAGTTCATTATCATCATAACCGCTCAACCAAATCATTCTGTGTTGTGTGGCCAAATTTTATGTAAGGTTTTGCATTGTCAAAGTTATAGGAGTGATTTATAACAATCATTGCTCTGTGCGATCTTCTGACATTTTATGAACATTACTGACTAATAACAAAGTATATACCCTCCCCCTTTCATCCCATCGTCTCAGTGAACCTTGCAAATATAAATGACATTTCACAGCACCCAAATAAGGTAGGTATTTTTAGTAATCTTATTTTGTATATGAGAAAATTGAGACAGAGCCCAACATTTCCAAAAGTGACTAGTGATTTTTATGCCAGGGTTTGTGGGTACCCAAGCTGAGACTCCTTAAAGAAACTTGATTTTCAGAAAGTGCTGAGCAGCCAATCCCTGAAAACCAGGCTGCCTCAAGGTGTCTCCAAGTGGGCACCAAAAAATGGAGACTCTCCAAATCATTAGTCCCTGTGAAAAATTAGGCCAAAGAAGGTTAGTGACTTATCCAAAGCCACATAGTGAATCAGTGCAGAATGAGGAATAAAAGGGATTTTAGTCATGCATTCTAACCATTAGACAACAGATGATGTTACCATCTTTTTACATGATGAGTTATCATAAGCTAAACTGCAATTCACTTTTATTTTGGCATGAGGATGATGCTTTTTCAGCCTTTGTCCTGGGCTGAAAAGTTCATGCCTTGACAGGTACCTAGAATCTCAATATTAGGAACCAGAAGTTTATTCCTGAAGATCCAGACAAATCTCTAAAAAAGTATTAGCTCCATTGTGAAATATATATAACATCCCTCCAATGATGTTATGTTTTACATTGTAGAAATAAAAATACCTTTTGCTTTCTTAAATGAGGAATAAATATGAGGAAAGCTGTCACGAAATACTCTACCCACAGGCTATTCAAATCAAAAATTTCTTAGGGGTATTTATCAGTTGTCCCCTTTCTTAAGAGTCCAAATACAGGAGGATGACTATTGACTTGGATCTTTGTTATAATTTCCAATTTAATAAGAAAGGTCCAACATGAACTTGGTGCAGGAGCGATACTTTTAGCTATGAAGCAGCCATCCAGAGAGGATTTTGTTTTAAACAGCTAGAAAATAAAGATTGCAACTTGACCTAAAATATGCCACCTATTTTCTTTTGCTCATGTAATCTGATGTACTTCTGGGTTTTCTTTTTTATTCAAAGAAGTTAAGCTGCAGCTCTGAAAGTCTTTCAGCATTGTGGCTTTTCACATACTCAGAAGATGAGTGCAACTCCTAAAGGAAACTGAAGGCAGACTGGATATCCCCGTTGGTAACAGAAGGGGCACAAGCAGGATCAGCTGTGGGAGGTTAAATTGGTACAATCCCTTG